>NC_091064.1:53637483-53815032 GCF_000393655.2 Nicotiana sylvestris
TTTCGTATACATAGTGCCTCCAATTCTCCAGCGCGTGAAAAATGGTTGCCAACTCTAAATCATACAATGGGTAGTTCTTTGTCGCAAGGATTCAACTCACGTGAATAATATGCAGTTATTGTATCCTCCTACATCAACAAACACCCAGTGGCAATCCATGAAGCATCAGAATAGACTGTATAAGAACCTGATGTTGAAGGTAAACCAAAACTGGGGTTGTAGTCAAGGCAGTCTTGAGCTTTTAATTCTCTCCTCACACTCGTCATACGACCTGAATGGGACACCCTTATGAGTCAATCTAGTCAAAGTTGCTTCTATAGATGAAAACCTCTCCACAAAATGTGATAATACCCATCCAAGCCAAGAACACTCCAAATCTAAGTAGCGGTAAAGGTCTAGGCCAACTTTTAACTGCCTTAATCTTTTTTCGATCAACCTTAATCCCCTCACTAGACACCACGTGGCCTAGGAATGCCACCGAATGAAGCAATAATTCACATTTGGAGAGTTTAACATATAGATTTTTCTCCCAAAAAATCTAGAGCATGATCTTCAAGTACTGCTCATGATCCTCTCAACTGCGTGAATACACCAATATATCGTGAATGAACATGAAGATGAAGGAAACAAGATATGGCTAAAAGACGTTGTTCGTCAAGTGCATAAAGGTTGCTGGGGCATTAGTCAATCCAAAAGACATCACCAAAAACTTATAGTGACCATAGCGAGTCCTGAAAGGCATTTTCAGAATATCTGAATGCCGGATCTTCAATTGATGGTGCCCCGATGTAAAATCAATCTTCGAGAATACCTTAGCACCTAGTAGTTGATCAACAAAATCATCAATACACGGTAGTGGGTACGTAATCTTGACTATAACCTTGTTCAACTTTTCATAGTCAATGCATATCCTCTTAGAGCTGTCTTTCTTCTTCACAAATAGAAGTGGAGCACTCCAAGGCGAGACACTTAGTCTGATGAAACCCTTATCAAGCAACTGCTGAAGTTATTCCTTTAATTCCATAAACTCCATTGTTGCCATGCGATATGGAGAAATTGGGATGGGTTGAGTGCCTGGCACCATGTCAATAAAAAAAATATATCCCTCTCGGGTGACATGTCTCATAGTCTACTAGAAACACATCTGGGAACTCTCTGACTACCGAAACTGACTCAATGACAGGGGTACCAGCACTAACATCCCTCACAAAGGTAATGCATGCTAAGCACCCTTTCTCAACCATCCGTTGTGTCTTCAGGAAAGACACTACCCTCCACTCCAACATCGGAAACCCCGACATAGTCAACATCACGGTCTTAGCATGAAAATCAAGAATAGCATGATATGGTGACAACCAATGCATACCTACAATCACATCAAAGACTGCCATATTGAGTAACAAAAGATAAACCATAGTCTCATAATCCTCGGTAGTGACCAAATAAGAGCGATAGACGTGGTCTGCCATAATAGAATCCCCAATGGGCGTAGACACATAAACATGGGTACTCAAAGCATCTCGAGACATGTCCAAATATGAAACCAAATAGGAGGACACATATGAATAAGTGGAACTCGTATCAAATAAAATGAATGCATCCCTATGAAAGACCAGAACAATACATGTGATGAAAGCATCTGATGCAACAAGATCAGTCCTACAAGGGAAAACATAACAAATGGCCTGGACTCCCCCTTTAGAATGTCCTTTATTTGCCTGTCCTCCACCCCTAGTTTGTTGTGCAGGTGGAGTATCAACTAGAGTAGAAACCACAACCAGTACCATGCATGGGTCTACCCTTCCTAAGTCTGCGACAATCCCTTACCATGAGCCTAATATTACAACAGTCAAAGCAACCTCTTTGCGAGTGTGGATGCTAGTACTGAATCTAACCCAGACGGCTATAATAGTCGCTGCAGAAAACCTGTGTAGAAGGTGCACTGGAAGATGGCTATCCAAAGAGGTACTTTGAGATCCCTGAATAACTAGAGCTATGTGAGAGCCTGCAGTGCAGAATGAATTGGTCAAATGATAAAACCTCTTCGATAAAGAACTGAAGCTGCAGAGTGGGAACCAGTAAAACCTCCAAAGTCTTGATGCATCGATTCCTCCCTATCCCCTCTATCCTGATCGTGGATGCGCTCCAACCTCTAGCGATCTCCACAATCTACTAAAATGGAGTATCAGTCTCCAACTTCCGTTCCATCCCAAATCTGAGGTGATTACCAAGTCACTCAATAAATCTGCGGACCCTCTCTCTAACAGTAGAAACTAAGGCATGTGCATGATGAGATAACTTACAGAACCTTATAGCATACTCGGATACAGTTATAGTCTCTTGGCGCAATAGCTCAAACTCGGTGCACAACACATCCTTGAGGGTCTGTGGAACGAACTACATCAAAAATAGATCAATGAACTGAGCCCATCTAAGTGGTGCTGCATCAGTTGGCCTACTCTCTTGGGAAGCTTTCCACCATCTATATGCCGACCCCGTCAGCTGGAAAGTAGTTAGGTCGACCTCTCTCACCCCACTATGTCCATAGTGCGCATAATACGATGACACTAGTCTAGAAAACCATATGTATCCTCTAAAGTTGCACTACTGAAAGTAGGAGGAACTAGCCTAACCTCCTACTGCTTCTCCTATGTTGCCACTGGCCTGACCTCAGGTTAAACCGCTATAATGGGTTGTTCGAGCATAACACCCGGAGCCTGATAACCATAATCCCACTACTTTGGCGTACGGGCCGTGGGAGTTTGAGCTCGTCACCTAACCTAAGAAGTGGCTGGTGCAACTGGATCAATCCCACTTGAGCCAAGGTACAACACATGCTTAGGAAATGTGCCAAAGTCTCCTAAAGTCTTGGGGTAGAAATAGGTGCCTCAGGTGCCTGCTCCCCAGCTAGAGCTACTGGTAGCTCCTTAGTCATGTCCCTAGCATGGCCCTTTGCTGCAGCACGTGCTCCGCCTCTGCCTCAGCCTCTGCCCGGGGGCAACATCATCTGTAACTGAAGTTCATGGCCTCACTATTTGTGAGAAAATAGAAAGAAGAAGGCTCAAATCCAAACATATCCTTGCCGATCAACAAGACACTACTAAACTTGCTTATGACTCGTAGAACCCAAAAACCTAGAGCTCACATACGAACTTGTCACGACCCAAAATCCCACCTTGATGATCGAGATGGCACCTAGTTCCTAAGACTAGGTAAGCCTAACACATAACAAAATCAAAAAAAATTACCAACTTAATTATAAATTGAAAAGCTGAAGAGTGAAAACCAACAACGAAATGCCATAATCATACATCCTAAAAATCCGGTAATATTGAGTCATAAGCTCTAGAGTACACTAGAAATCTCTAATTACAATACTGTTTTGAAATAAAATAAGCAGTAGCAACGAATAATAGAAGGTGACTTATAGGCATGCAAGTTAAATAATAGGTATACCATGAAGTCTCCACAACAACTCTGATCAATTCACTAACGACCAGCACGCTCTGAAGTACCTGAATCTGCACAAAAATGAGTAAAAGCATTGTATGAATGCACTATAATCGGTACCCAGTAAGTATCCAGACTAATATCGGCGGAGTAATGACGAGGTTCTAGTCAAAACATACACTAGTCAAATAACTTGTGTAGAGTTTCAATATGGAACTAACAATGGAAAGCATAACAAATAAATCCAAAAGAATAAGCATGTGATAACACGACAACTTAACCAAATTAGGTGAAACACAAAGTGAAATTATTTATGGAAAATAATAACATGTTCAAATCATCAATCGGTTCCAACACAAGAATAACATCAAGAATCACCCCGCAGTACCATATAACATAATCACAAATCACCCTTATGATGCCACGTGATCTTATAGGATGAGAGAAATCCATGATATATTGTTATGATAGGTTGTTATAAATTTCTACATATTTTCTATATTATTGCGGTATATTGAAGGCTTGGAAAAAGGATCTATTAAAGTTGAGAGATTTTATTAGACACCGGATTTTATAATGAGCAATTATTACGACTAAGACATATTGTTATGTATTTAAAAGATGTTGGTTATATCATGCAGTTATATTCTGGTAGTTCATTTATAAATTAATACAAGTTATTCATTTTGAATTGGTGAATATGCACAAGAATTGGACTTTTGAGGAATTTTCATATGATAAAGAAAGATTTATGAGCGTACGGGCAAAGGGTGATAAAGACTTACTCAGTTGAGGTGTACTTATGATACTATCTACATGGAGGAGGCATGGGATCACCGGCGCGAAAGTGTATGATGAGTTTTTGTAGTTTCTTGATGGTATCAATAAGATTCGTGGCACGTCCGCTGATTAATATATTTTTAAGTGAGGGAGAATGTACCGACCTAACCGCCCATCCCCATTTCCCTATTTAAATCTTCCACTAGGTTCATTTAGTACTTTATGACTTATATTCATGACTGGATTGGTCCGAAGAGTAATTGAAACACTTAGTTCCTAACTTATGTTAAGGGAGTTGATCAAAGTTATATTTTTTGTAGACGAGTTTGGGTTTGTGATCTGAAGGTTCCTATATGCTCATAAGATAATTTTGGAGTTGTACGTTTGTTCGGATTAGAACCCAAGGATCTTGGGTGTGATTCACATGTATTTTGTGAAAGAAAAAGTTTGAAGAACTTAGGAAAGTTCATAAGTTTAGTTTACGCCTTGTTTTGAGCTCTGATATTTTTCTACGCTTTTTGAAGCATTGGACAAGAACATATAGAGTATACAGACTAGTCAGGATAGTTCGAAGGGGTCCTGAAGGGCTCGGTCGAGTTTTGGGTATTTTGAAAGTAGATTCAAAGTAAAAACCTGCAGAAACATGCATCAAATATAGAGGCCAAGATGGACGCTTCGGGTCCACCCTTTGTTGCAAGACAGGATGAAGACTAAATCTTGGACTCTCCACGTCCAACATGGCGTCCTATCCCTGAAGCTGAAATTTCAGCATTCGGCTACAAACCCTATTCGTACTTGAACGTTATTTTATTATTTTGGGAGTGATGGAGCTCAGATTTAAGCGATTTTTACCTAAGACGATGGGATAAATAATTCGTTCTCAAATCAATAATTATAACATGAATCTATCATCAATTTTTCCTTAGAATCAAGGATATAACTGAGAAAAGGAGGATTTTTACATGAAATTTAAGAAAGTTATTTTAGTATTTTAACCACAAACTTATACACGTATTTAGAAGCTAATTATAAATTTGGACTCGTGTGATCATGAGTCAATAAAATTAGACTTTTAGTTTAGGATTTGACCATGGGGGCATGGGTTTGACATTTTGTTGATTTTAAGATGTTCTAAAGATATGAACTTCATTATTTGAAATTAATTTCTATAGCTTTATTTTACTTTCTTATGTACTCTTTAGGCTATATCGGGCCAGTGTCTATCGCTTTTGAGATTAATAAATTCTTTATGGATTTGAAGATCCAACCAAAAGTTGAGTTGGAGTGGAATAATGTTATTAATCGTTGGAGGTTCGGATCCAACATCGACCTCTTTCGTTTTGTTCTTCTTAGGGACTCTATCGATGATAAGGATAAAGTTTATGAGGACAACGATGTTAGAAAACATGCTGGTTAGAAATTTGAGCAAGGGATATTTTACTGAGAAAGATGAATTTTGCAATAGGGATTTAAGAAATTCGAAGAAGATGAAGAATTTGTAAGAGTGAAGGGTAAAAGTGATGAGTAGTATAGAAGTTTATAGACGGCAAAATTTGTGGTCATGATTACCTTAAAAAAATGGCAAAAATATTTGTCGAATAATGAGATAACACGTGTTCGGGTCATTAAATGTAAGAAGATGTGCGTCCTTCAAGTGTCGAAAATCGTTCAGGAACTTTCCCGCCAAGAAAAGGGATATTATCTACTCCCCATAACTGTCACGACCCTAAATTTGGACCCGTTCGTGATGGCGCCTCTCGTGAAGACAAGGCCTGCCGACACAAACCCGCAAATTAATTAACAGATATAATAATTCATAGTTAAGTCATTAATAATGATAAATCCCAAAATAGAGTGAAATATATAAACTGCGGAAACAAACACAGCTAGACATCGGGGTATCACCAGTCATGACCATCTAACATGAGTCTAAGAGTATGAAAGAGTTTATACAATCTATTATAGAACTAGAACAAGGAGAGTAAGATAGGAGGGAGAAGCACTGGGCTGCAAATGCCGGGCAGCTACCTAGTGGACTCCGAATGGCTTGCCGAGAGCAATCAACCCTCACTAAAGTGACCCGAGGCTCCTGAATCTGCACACAGGGTGCATGGAGTAATGTGAGTACGTCAACTCAGTGAGTAATAAAAGTAAAAGCAGCTGAGAGATAAGAAAACACGTAAAACACAGCAAGATGCTACGTAGAGGCAGTATAAAATCAATACAATGCAATAATAACAGTGAAAACCTCTTTAAAATATCTTTTAACATTTAAACAAGTGAATGACAAAGCAGCGGGAATAGATAAACACATAAAGCGGCCACTCGGGCATAATATCAACATAATCAGCCCCTCGGGCAATAACATGGAACAACATCAGCCCCTCGGGCTATATCACGTATCACACTAGGTACCCGTGCTCACTAGGGGTGTACAGACTCCGAGAGGAGCCCCTTACAACCCAAGCGCAATAACAAACCTTCTCGTGGCATAATCATACAGGCTCTCAGCCTCACATCAAGCCATCTTGTGGCGTACAACTCAGGCCTTCGGCCTCATAATCATAATCAGTACAACACTACTGCGGCGTGCATCCCAATCCCATAATAATCCTCACAATACAGGCCCTCGGCCCTACTCAGTCAGAAATCTCTAAAAGCTACTCGGGCATAGTAAAATATGATGCTTAGCCCAAAATATCATTTAAAGTGTTAAAATAGAGTAAACAGGGCTAAGTTATGAAAATAGTATAATATAGCATGACTAAGTATAAATATATAATCAAAACAGTGAGGAAATAACAGTAAAAATCCCCTAAGGGTCCAAAACAGTTGGCACGAGGCCCAGATATGGCATTCAGCCCAACATAGGATGATAGCGAACAGTTTTCAATCAAATCCACGATAAAATAGTCATTTGGGATGGACTAAGTCACAATCCCTAACGGTGCACGACCCTACGCTAGTCATCTAGCGTGTGCGTCACCTCAATATAGCACAACGATGTGAAATTCGGGGTTTCATACTGTTTACCAGGAAAATGGTAATAACAATTAAATTTGTTGATGGGACTCTAAATATACGTGATCTATTTTTATGGTAGTTGTTATGCAGTTGATGCTAGATATGTGAAGATAAAAGATGGGATCGAGCTAAGATGGAATTATAATCGAACCGGGGGGTTTAGCTATTCGGGCCTCGGACTGACCGACGAGGGGTCTCGAGGTCGATGCCTGGGCTCGGGCTTGAGCTATCAGGGATAATCGGAAAAGGATAACAGTTAGGCTACAATTAAGGGAGGCTCTTTATGGTCAATTACAAGTAATAAATGAAGAACAAGTATGAAGGCAATAAATATGAGCAATAATATCGAAGGAATATGTTAGAGAGAGAGAGAGAGTGTGTGTGTTGTTATTTATCTTGTGTAGGATGGTTGGAATAACAGCAACCCATTACAAAATGGTAAGGATCCCCTTTATATAGGAGGGGAATCCCAACATAGTACAAAATGCATTAATTGTAAAGGTATGGGGATGGGACAGCTAGACGTGACATCTTGATACAGGTTTTGGCAGGCCGGTGTTGTCAGACTTAGCCGCGTGCCCTGGGAACTCCCCATTTTTACTCTGGCCTCGAGCGATGTTCCCTTTAGGTCGGGCCTCAATGAGCTTCAAGGGAGGGAACTCGATCACAGCTTCGCGTCCTCGAGGCCTCGAGGCATTCTTCTAAAACGAATTAATAGCAAGATATTGGATCCTCAAATTTCGCCGCATACAGATAGTCTCCGCGTTTCCTAGAACAAAGCGATGGGAAATGATTCTGATGCCCGACTTCCTCAGGCTTCTCGTTACGACGTCATACCGATGACGCAACCCATGGCGTGAGTTTTCACAATAACCAGGACATCCCATGGACTTGTCTTTTCGACGCCATTCAATGCGCTGTCGATTCTTATTCTTCAAAGTGATAGTACTGACATCGATTCAATCTTGAAGAAGCATCAATGATACCTGTCGGTCAGTCTTCCAAAGGAATTGATGGAGGTGTCATTATCTCCTATAAATGGGGGTATTCTGGCATTATCTTTCTACCTAAGTGCCTTCCTCCATTCATTCATCCCTTTCTTCTTGCCATCTTTCTCTATTGTTAATCGTCATGTTTAGAATTCACAACTCTAAGGTTGTCTGGCAGCATCCCCATCGACTGTGTGGTGGCCTTCTGCCTGAGCTTCCCCTTGTCGAGCGAGATCATATTGCCTTGTCATTGTTGTTGTTGTCATGCCTGCTATTGTTGTCCCTATTGTCTCGAGATGATGATACAGGGGCGGCCGGCTTCCTCCGATCTAGAAGAGCATTTGGACTCTACACCACTGCTCACTCTTCTACCTTGGCCTGGTGTGGCACTTCGTCCCTTGGGTTCTTTCCCAAGGGATAAAATGGCACAACCGGCCGTTGAGGTTGGGGACCGCTGAATCTTCAACCTTTGGCTTTGGCGGGTTATGTCTCTTTTTTCTACCTCTTCTGCATCATCCCTATTTCCTCTTCTTCATATTCTTTCTCGGTGATGTTGTTCCGCGGGATCAAGCTCGAAACCTAGAGGAGGTGGCGATCGAAGGAGTTGCCTTCGAGGATGCGAGCTCGAGGAGGCGGCGCTCGGAGATGCTGCTACCAGAGATGAACCTTTGAGGGTAGACTAGGTCTTTAGGCTTTCACTATGGGTGTGTACCCCTTCGCTTCTTTGTTTCTGTGTAAGGACCCCTTGTGGGCTTTTGTAATCATATGTAAGGAACCCTCAAGGGCCGTTGTAAGCAAATGATTCTGAATATAAAGATATTTTCTTGACTTTTGCCTTTGATACTTGCCATATTCTTTTGTATTTGTGGGAATTCTGAATGTGTGCCTCTGTTGACGATTGTCAATATCTAACTCGGATGCGAGTATTCCCTCCGGTCTTTGGTTGATAGAAATGGATCCTTTCTGAGCCCGCCGTTGTTCTTGGGACCAAGCCTGAAACGGTTCAATAGACTCGGGTCATCGGGACCCTCGAGTCACATGAAGATAGCGCATCAAACCTTGAAATTTTTGAGAGTGGTCTCTAAGTGAAGGTCAGCTTCAGGCACCTGGAGGTTTAATTTGAACTTGATGTAGATAACATTTTAAGGCGTTGTAGATAGGTCCCTAGGGAGGGGTTACCCTTATTTAGGCGATGTCATGAGTTTGGGTCCTCATGGACGGAGCTCGAAGTGCTTATTTTTCTTCTTGAGAGGATCCTTCGAGATCAGATACCACCTAGAAACTGGAGATGATGTTGTTGGCCTTTTGAAGCCTAACTTCCAGTTGATACAAGTCCTCGAGGTCGGGTACCACCTCGGAATTGGAGACGATGTCGCTAGCCTTTTGAAGCTCAACTTCCTTTTGATGGAGGCCCTCGAGGTCAGGTACCACCTCGAGACTCGCATGGAAGTTATTGGCCTTCCAGGATTTGTCTTGGTCAAGCAGACTGTTTCTGTATCCCCACATATATATGGGATCGCTTCCGCTTCTTGGGAGATCTCGTTGTTTTAGATAGTTATCCTTCCATTTCGGTGTTGAGTCCTTCGTTACCTTAGCACTAAAATGTTTGTGTAGGTCCCCACTTCAGTTTGCTAGTCCCGCCATAGCCATGACTACTACTTCAGGGTCTGCCCGACAGAGAGGGGAGAGTTCCACTCCCAGCACTCAGGATCCATGGGAATTTACCTCTAAGACTATGTCTTCGATAAGAGAGGAGCACCTTGAGTTGGTGAGTAGAGACTATGGATGGGGCGAGGGGTAGTGTTACAGGTGCTTCCCCCGGATGAGTCAGACCTTGCCGATGGATTCCTGAATATGTACTTGTACCCTTTCGCACTGGGCCCCTTTGATAGGGTCGTGCTCGATTTTTGTTTAAAGTACTGGGTTACTTTGGCATAGATACATCCGTCGTTTTGGCTAATAGTGTTGATGATGAGGTTCTTTGGGGAGAATGCAGGGCTTGAATTCATGCTCAATCATCTTGTCACACTGTACTAGCGCTTTCATCATCGAGGTCTGATAACCTTGCGGTGTTGTTCGTCCATGCCCTTTGTTGTTGACGATGAGGGAGATGGAGATCGAGAGTGGATTAGTCGGTTCGTCCGGGTCTAGACAACTGATGTTATTCATGTGGAACATACGCTATTCCCCAAGGAATAGAATTATACGCGTGAGTGGAGCGTCTCGTGCTTTCTCAGATTTGCTCATGGTGGAAACTAGTTTAGTAATCATGTTTTTTCCTTTTCTACAGCAATTTCATGGGCGCTGGGTGAAGTTCCTGATCTGCCTGGTTGGGTCCAGAAGCTAGCGACCCATTCGACTTGTGACAAATGTAGGTGGCGAGCTGCATTCCGGGGTAGATGGGAAGTAAAACATCATGGTATGTATGTGTACTGCTTTTTCCTTGTCCTTCATACATTTGGGAAGACATTTTTCCCTTTTCACGTATTAATCTTGTCGTCGTAGGTATCGGAGGGTCTCCAAAGGCGAGGCTGTGCTCCTCTGAAGAGGGGGAGGGGTTGCCAGCTTCCGAGATAAAAGACGACAATAATAAACGAGATATGCGTTTGTAGAGCGATGGCGCACACAGCAGGGCAAAACGGGGCCGAGTTTTTGAGGAAAAAACATCGTCCGAGCCTGCTGCACCCGAAGTTTCTAGTTCTGGAGAGGTGGTTCTTCTGAGCGATCGTGCTTTGATCGGGGTTAATTCTTCCAGGGCTGAGGGGACCATATTAACAGAGGTGTGCTCGGCCTTCGATGAAGTCCGCCTACTTCACTTTGCGGTGATATTTGGCACCGGACATCCAAATCTCACATCTTCCCTTCCTTTTCGAGTTTTTCTTTTGTCGGCCTTTGACAGGCTTAGGTCTGAGCTGCTCCGTCAAGGGGCTAGGCTCCGAAAAGCGCTGGATGAGGGTAAGTCCCTTGGGCCCCTTTGCAAGGGGAATGAAGTTGAGTTGGTGCACTGGCGCTATGAGGCGTACCAGAGCTCAAACTACGAGATCTATTTGATAGACAAGGTAACTTCCCATCCCGGGCGAGTACGCGTTACGCTTTTTAACTTCTCAAGTTAATTCTTTGCCTATCCTAGCTGCAGAAAAAGACAGAGGCCCTGGAACACCATAGGGGTGAAGCCGACCGAATCAGGAATGACGGTGGCGAGCTAAGGGCTCGGGGCCAGGCTCAAGCTTAAGAGGATAAAGGTGCCTTGGCTAAAGTTCTTGCCTTCGAGGTCCAACTCCTCTTAGCTCATGACAACGCTTCAGTTCAAGCGGATATGATCACGAAGCTCGAATCCGAACTTTCGAAGGTCAAGGTTGAGATCGTTGATGCTCGGGATGAAGCAACACTGAGCTGGACTAAGGCTGATCAGGAGATGGCAATTTATTTGAAGGATGCTACCGATGCCCAAGCTAAGTTGAAGAGGGTTCTCGATCATGAAGAGACGATCAAAGAATATGCTCATTATAGATCCCGAAGAAGGGCTCTCGAGGAGATCGATGCCAGAGGTTTTGTTCTCAAGAAAGAGTTGGCACGAGCAAGGGCAGATGAGCGTGGTGCTCGGTCACTCTTGTCCGACACTAAGGAGAGTGAAGATAAGGCTGGTAGGTCGTAGCCCTCAGGGGCAGGGCATAGACTTTGCCATTTTGTATGCATTATCATCAGAGTGTGCTTGTAGATGGAGAATGCACTTTTTCTCGTATGTAAATAAAAGAAAACTTGAGGTTTTATTTCTTTTGTACCCCTTTCTGCTTCGCTTCTGATCAGGTAGACTGGTTTCAGAGTTTGTGAGAATCCTTAGATTCGCGATATGGCCCTAGGGCTCGTTAGGCAGGCCCGGGGGCTCTTACGCGCTCGGTCGATGCGACTTTTAGTGTAAGCTGGCATTAGAGCTCATATGATTTTGCACAACTGTTTTGGGTTTAGTCTTTGAGTCGGGCTTTGACTCGAGCTCATTCGAGCCTTAAGATTTTGTGTTTGCATCGGCGGGTGACAATGGCTCTTACGCTTTGCCCTTGGGCATTTGTATTTTAACTATTTTGTGTTCAGTCTCCTATCGGGTTTCGACTCTAGCATAATTGATTCTCAAGTTTTGTATTTGCGTGGGCTGGAGACAATGGCTATTATGCCTTGGGTCGAAGTGACCTTTTATGTATGTGGCCCTAAGGCTCGTTAGGTTGGCGACAATGGCTCTTACGCTTTGCCCTTAGGAATATGTAGTTAACTATTTTGGATCTAGTCTCTGAATCATGTTACGGGTCGAGCTCATTTTGACCCTCAAGATATCAAATTTTAAGCTAACGACAGTGGCTCTTACTTTTTTGGTCGTTGCAACCTTTTAGTGTATGTGGCGTAAGGGCTCATTAGGCTGGCGACAATGGCTCTTACACTTTTCCCTTAGGCATATGTAGGCTTTATTTTCCTCTCGTTAATGACTTTTGAAATGATTTTGCCTGAACCGTCGTCAACTTGGGGAAAAACCTCAATTTCAAGTCGTTTGCGGCGATGTTCGAGCACCTCGGAAGGTTTGGCCGTAGGCTGAGAAGCTGTAAGCCTTGTGATTTGGAGCTGACATGGTCGAAGCTCTTTTGCCTGTCGAGGGTAGCTTGTTTTACCGGTTCTTTTCGAAGTAGATTCGATGTAATGGCCTATGATTTTGTAGCGACGGTCGGGCGTCCCCGAGTCGCATTAATTTGGCTGGTACAGCCGTATGACCATAGTCATTTGTGTTTGGCCGGAGCTATTTTTGGTCCCGAGTGTAGTAGTTTAGGCGTCTATATCGAGGGTATGCCCTTTCGGGAGTCTTACAATGCGACATATAGCCTAAACTTCGGGATTGAGTTTATACCTGTAGTAAGGTCTTACAAAATATTCATGCCTTTTGAGGTGTTACAGTTTTGTTGATACTTAGTACAAGTATGATTCATGCCTTGCTTGAGGTCTTACAGTTTCCGTTGATACCTGGTACGAGTATGATTTGTTCCTTGCTTGAGGTCTTACAGTTTGTTTTGTTGCCTTAAATAGGTCTTACTAGACCGAGTCTGCCCACCCGGGGTCTTATAGCCTCGGGTTTTTAAATAAATGGTGATTAGCAACAGTTATTGAGTTTGATTTGGCTCGAGAGTCGTTACTCGTGAGCTCGGAATTGCCTCATTGAGGGCTTATGATTTTGGAGATTCTGACCCTGAGGTCATGCGCTTTCTAAGCTTGTGATGCCAGTCTTCGAGCGTTCGGGAAATTTTTCCTTTTTGGAGATGTTTTGTGATTTCCGTACTGCTGGTTGAGGGCTTATGAGTTTGGGGTTCCGACCCTAAGGTCATGCGGGTGCCGAGTTGATGACGCCAGTCTCTATTTTGGGGCATTTTTGGCGGAGGGATCTTTGTTGTGACAATGCTGAGTTTCCTTTGGAGTACGAGATGCTTTGATAAAAGACATTCTTTTATTGCTTGGCACAAGCACATGTCATTTTGTTGCCATGGGTCTGGCTTATACGGACACGGTTCATTTGACCGTTTGGCCCGGTACATCATTTCCTACTAGAACCTTGCTCGACATTTCTTGGTTTTTTCCGAATGGATGACCTTTCGAGGGGATGTCCTCCAGTGTTCGGGGTTGATTGCAAAAGAAATCTTGAATACTTGTTGGATTCCCCTTAGGTAGCATGTAGGTGTTTCCTCATTAGAAAACTTGCCGGTAAAACCATCTTCGGGATAAAACTCCATCGGAGGAAAAGAGCGCAACGGATGTTTTAAAACTATAAGGTCTTCGAGCTGGGTTAGTGTTCTGATTGCTTCGATCTGGCGCCTGCATAATGGTTAGTCTGAAATACAAAATGAAAAGGGAGATGGTCATACCTTAATGTGAGACGCGCCAATGATGTTTTGGGGATCGATATGTTCCAATCACTCAGGATGAGAACGCGGTATGGTCCTTTATTTTGTTTAATCGGGTTTGATCGAGGGTGTGACTCGATTACCCTTTGGCTCTTTTGCGGGCGGAAGTGCGTACGCCAGTGCCACATCTTGCACCGCAAACATTTCCCTTGTCGTATGTTGTTCCCCGTAGATGGTTTTGATTCCGTCCTTTGTTGGGAATTTCATCATTTGGTGAAGAGTGGATGGTACCGCTCTCATGCAATGTATCCACGACTGTCCGAATAAGGCGTTATACCTCATGTCTCCTTCGATGACATGGAATTTGGCGTTTTGGGTCGTGCCGACCACGATGACCGTGAGGATGAGTTCTCCTGTCATTGTTTCACTTGCCATGTTGAATCTATTGAGGACTCGAGTGGCGGGCACGATTTGGTCGAGCAGTCCGAGCTGCTCTATCACCCTCGACCTGATAATGTTGGTCGAGATACCTGGATCCACAAGCACATGTTTTATTGGAAATGATTTAACGAAAGAAGATATTACCAGTGCGTCATTGTGAGGTCGAGACAAGGTCTCGGTGTATTCTTCGCTAAATGTGAGGCGTCCTCGGGAATATATCCCCGGGTCCGCTTTTCTCTGGTGATGGATATTTTGTCCTTCTCATTACGGGTTCCTGTGAGGCATCGATGCCTCCCATGATCATGTGGATGACATGTTGTGGCTCGTTTGCCTCATTCTTCTTGGTCGTTTCTCTTTCCCGGAACTGATTTTTGGCTCGATCGCTAAGGAATTCCCGGAGATGCCCTTTGTTAAATAGTTGAGCTACCTCTTCTCGTAGTTGGTGACAATCCTCGGTCCTGTGGCCGTGCATGTTGTAAAACTCACACACTAAGTTGTGATTTCTTTGTGAAAGATCCGACTGTATAGGCCTGGGCCACTTGGCATCTCCGATTTTACTGATGGCGAACACGATGTCCGATACATCGACGTTGAAGTTGTATTCTGACAAGTGAGGTGCACCTGTTGGCCCTGCGTTCCTATCGAATCTGGCTCTGTTGATGAGTCCTCGAGGATCCTGTCCTCGATCTATTTTCCAATCATTGTGAGGTGGGTTGCGCCTCGGGGTGTTCCTCTTATCTTCGATGTACAACTGATATCTTTCTTTGTTTGGTTTTGGTTCCTTTGCCAAGAGCCTACTTGGGTATACTAAGCCCGAGGGGGCTCCCTACTGGTCATCTTTGGCCCTGATTTTCGACTGTTACCGGTTGTGGAAGTCTGACCAGGTCACAGTTGGGTACTCGATCAAATTCTGTTTCAGCTATTTCGAAGCCACTAAGCTTCGTTCATTCAGACCTTAACTGAAAGCCTGCACTGCCCAGTCGTCGGAGATTGGCAGTAGCTCCATCCATTCCATTTGAAAGCGAGACACGAATTCCCGCAGCATCTCGTTCTTCTTTTGCTTAATTTTGAATATGTCAGACTTCCTCGTCACTACTTTGATGGCACCGGCATGTGCCTTTATAAAGGAATCTGCTAGCATGGAGAATGAATCTATGGAGTTAGGAGCCAAGTTGTGATACCACATCATGGCCCCCTTTGACAGTGTTTCCTCGATCTTTTTCAGCAATACAGACTCGATCAGATCATTTTTTATATCATTTTTTATGTAGGCAGTAACGTGTTCATTGGGGTCTGAGGTCCCATTGTATTTTGGGAGTTTCGGCATTCTGAACATCTTTGTAATGGGTTTCGGGGCCGCTTCTTCGGGGAACGGCCTTTGTATGAACTTCTTCGAATCAACACCTTTTAGGACCGGGGGTGCGCTCGAGATCTGGTCGACCCTGGAGTTGTAGGTCTCGACCTTCTTATCGTTGGTTGCTATCATTTTCTCGCTCAATTCGATCCTTTTGGTGAGGTCTTCAAGCATTTTTATGATGGCAGGTTCGGCTATCGATCCATTATTGCTCGATCTCTCAGGTACTTGTTCGGCTGAGGGAGTTGTCCCCGGTGCTACCGTGCTCGGAATCTTCGGGTAGCTTTGCAGCCGAGCGATAGCGATCTGTTGTGCCAGCAACATTTCAAAAATAACATGAAGGCTAACTTCCCATTCTTCGCAAGCTGGGGTTTTTTGGGCTTCCTGTTAGTTGCCATGTTGTATGCTCCTGTTGGTGTGTGAGGTTTTGTCGACTTGTTGTGCGTCTTGCGAACCCGCGTCCGCTGGAATTGATCCAGGCGTGTTGTTGGGGTTCTGTGGTGGTGCACCAATTATTGGAATAGCCACAGTTTTTTCTCCATGATTTTTAAGGTTGTCGTTCTCAGCTCTGTTCACTGAGCCAGACATTTTGACCTGAAATCGAAGATCTTGGACAAGAAAAAGTGTGAAAGATAACTTGCGTTGTGTAAGAAAACCAGCAAGAAAATAATCACTATTATATTTAGCCTCATGGTAGGCACCAAACTGTTTACCGTGAAAATGGTAATAACAATTAAATTTGTTGATGGGACTCTAAAAATACGTGATCTATTTTTATGCTAGTTATTATGCAGTTGATGCTAGATATGTGAAGATAAAAGATAGAATGCCAGCTAAGATGGAATTATAATCGAACCGGGGGGTTTAGCTATTCGGGCCTCGGACTGACCGACGACGGGCCTCAAGGTCGATATCCGGGCTCGGGCTCGAGCTATCGGGGATAATCGGAAAAAGGCTAACAGTTAGGCTACGATTAAGGGAGACTCTTTATGGCCAATGACAAGCAATAAATGAAGAACAAGTATGAGGGCAATAAATATGAGCAATAATATCAAAGGAATATGTTAGAGAGAAAAGAGAGAGAGAGAGAGAGTTGTTATTTATCTTGTGTAGGATGGTTGGATAACAGCAGCCCCTTACAAAATGGTAAGGATTCCCTTTATATAGGAGGAAATCCCAACATAGTACAAAATGCATTAATTGTAAAGGTATGGGGATGAGACAGATAGACATGACATCTTGATACAGGTTCTGGCAGGTCGACGTTGTTTGACTTAGCCGCGTGCCCTGGGAACTCCCCATTTTTACTCTGGCCTCAAGCGATATTCCCTTTAGGTCGGGCCTCGATGAGCTTTGAGGGAGGGAACTCGGTCACATCTTCGCGGCCTCGAGGCATTCTTCTGAAACGAATTAATAGCAAGAAATTGGATTCTCTGATTTCGCCGCATACACATACCCTCATGACAACATTTACAACTATTACTCTCCGCCGGTCCAAACTCTAGCTCGTGATGCCCTTACCTCTCGAATCGGCCTCCGGATGCTCCAAATCTAACCAAAATTAGTGCAAAACCATCAAAATATGCTAAGGGAAAAAAGCCCACTCAAAAGAAATCCAATTACAACACAAATCCCGAAATAGGCCAAACCCGACCCCCGGGCCCACGTCTCGGAATACGATAAAATTTACATCAATAGACTCCTTATCACTCCCCGAATTCATTCATATCAAAATCACCAAAATTCAACCAAAAACGACCCCTCAAATTCCAAATTCTAGGTCTCCAATTACAAGCCTTAGTTCTTCAATATTTAGGCTTAAATTCTACAATTTCCATGATTAATTATGTAGAGATCACATTAGGATTGAGTATTAAGTCTATAAATCTTGCCTCCAAGTGTTCCCCCTTGATTCTCTCTTCAATCCTCTTCAAAAAACTTCAAAATCGCCCAAAATGGAGGAACTTAACCCAAAATCTCGGAAATGGGTCTTTTAAACATTCTGCCCAGCACTTAAAAATTCTTAATCGTGAATGCTGTCAAAGCATCGCGTTCGCGAGGCACAACCTGACGTTAACCACTTATTCCTTCTTCGCGAATGCGGCTCCCCTCTCGCGAACGCGAAGACTTAGCTTCACAACCCATCGCGAATGCAGCTTTTCTCTCGCGAACGCGTAGCTCAAAGACCCCAGCCCTTCGCGAATGCGGGACCTCCCTCGCGAAAGCGAAGGCCAAACCTTCAGCCTCACATTCTGACACATCGCAAACCAAGGGGCCACTCGCGAACGCGAAGGCCAACTGTCTGCAACATCAACAACAGATTTTCTGTAATTTTCCTCAATTTGAAATGATCCGATTAACCACCCGAAACTCACCTGAGGCCCTCGGGACCTCAACAAAACATGCCAACCTATCCCATAACATCATTCATACTTTTTACAACCTTCAAAATGCTCAAAACAACATCAAAACACCAAATTTGCATCGAATTCAAGACTAAGAATTCCAAAATCTTCCAAATTCCGCTTTCGATCAAAACGTCTATCAAACCACGTCCGAATGACCTGAAATTTTGTACACACTTCCCGAATGACACAATGGACATACTGCAACTCCCAGAATTCCATTCCGACCCCTATATCAAAGTCTCACCTACCAACCGGAATTTCGCCAATTCAAGACTAAATCTACTCCGGACCTCCAAAACACATTTCGATTATGCTCCTATGTCCCAAATCACTTTCCGAAGTTATCCGAACCATCAAAACTCACATCTGAGCCCTTCAACACAAAAGTCAACATCCGGTTGACTTTTCCAACTTAAGCTTACTCAAAAGAGACTAAGTGTCTCAGACCTTACCAAAACCTCCTCGAACCCGAGCTAACCAACTCGATAACACATAATATCGCTGAAAAAGACAATACGAAGCAGAAATGGGGAAAATAGAGCGGTAACTCATGAAACGACTGGCCGGGTCGTTACAATAACACAAAGGTTTGTCACCGAAAAATAAGGGGATCTATATGTAGTAAAATTGGTTAGCGACAATTAGGCGAATGTCTAGAGATCACGTGAAAATGAAGACAGGTAAGATATGAGTCAGCAAATAGTTAGCACCAGATATGAGCATGTAACCGGTGCTGAGTTAGTTCCGAAGGCTTGAAATGGAGAACGAATGGTTTAAGTAAGACATCAATAGGGAATCTCTTTATTAATGATCAACCGTTATACAACCATCAATAGGGGTTTTATTCTCATTCAAAAAAGTCTTGATATTGAGATCTTGTCTCTCTAAATAGAGCTATAAATAGGAAAACTTGTATCCATAGTGGGACAAAAAATCACATGTACTGAATTCAATAATTTGCTCTCACTTTATAAAATTACTTGCTTTTTTTGTTCTTAATATCCTTCGTATTACTACTTCCGGAGAGGTTTATCATACATCCATACTTATATGTCCTTTGAGTTATTTACATAATCTTGGTTTTATTCTTGTCTATTTCATATCTTTGGATCAAATTAATTCACGTGTCTATAAACTATGTTACAAATCTAACTGTACTATTTTTCGGGTAAATAATTGTGCACCTTATTATTGATATCCACTATTTCATGGTTGTGTCTCTATTATTGTATACGCTTATGAACTTCGCAGGTTATGTAAATTGAGTATCTTTTGCCTTAATACTGTCACCAATTCGTTGAAGTTAGTCTTGATACTTACTGAATACATATGATTGATTGTACTCGTATTATACCTTTGCACCTTGTATGCACATTTGGAGTTGAGCTGTTATGGAGTACGAGAGTGAGCATTGAACAAATATGAGTGTTCAGTTATTAGCTGTTATTTGTTCATGGTAGCTTAGGATCATTTATTTATGTTTATGTACAATAAAAGATATGATATATTTTCTCATATCGGTGTTGTATTCCCATTCTTAGTTGTTAATGACTTGTGATACTAGTTCTTGGGTAGTTACTGAAATTTCACACTTTCGCTTCTTATTTATATAATTATCTTCTATTGTGGGTTACAGTTGTGTTGGTTGGTTTGCCTAGCGCGCTGAGTTATGTGCCATCACTATCTAGTAAAATTTCGATCGTGACATTAACTGATATATAAATCTATATATGAATAATAAATATTTTACATTTTGGGTGTGTTTGGTATAATGGAAAATATTTTTCGTGGAAAATATTTTCTTGAAAAACAAGTAGTAATCTTATTTATTTTTCGGTGTTTGGTACGCAAATTAAGGAAAATGACTTCTAAAGAGTATTCATAAATAATTTAGATATAATAAACATGTAGTCATAAACTTTTAAACCAACAACTTTCCGAACCCACAAATTTCATAAACTTTTGAAACCACGAAGTTTCGAACCCGTAAACTTTATAATTTCTAAACCCGTAAACTTCCAAACACATAAACCTCTGAACTCATAACATTGGAACTTGTAAAATTTTGAACCTTTAAACCGATAAATAAAAAAACTAAAACTAAAAAATATATTTAAAATATTTTTTCCCAGGGGGGAGGGGGAGGGGGCAGAAAAACGAAAAAAAAATTAAAATTACAAAAAAAAAAAAAAAGAAAAAGTAATTTTTTGGGGTGGGTGGTGCAGAAAAACGAAAAAACAGAAATTTGAAATTGCAAAAAAAAAAGTAAGGTAAAAAAAAATTTGGGAGGGGGGGATAGTAGGGTGGGTGTGGAGGGGTAGTAAGGTGGATAGTAACGGAAAAACTGAAATTTGAAAAGAAAAAAAACTTTTTTTGGAGAGAGGGATGGAGTTTTGGAAAATGTTTTCTCTTTTCTTTATAAGGAAAACATTTTCCTCCAATGGGAGGAAAATGAGTTCATAAGGAAAATATTTTTCAAAACACTTTGGTCAATCAAACATGAGAAAATTAAAAAATATTTTACAAAAAAATATTTTTCTTCGTACCAAACATACCCTTTATCAATTTATCCTTGACATCGGGTGCGACAATATTTTTTTACTTCAACTAGACACAACGAAACTACCATGAAGTAAGTTATTCTACTTTCAAACAAATCGTCTGTGGCCACACAAAAACCCCGATAAAATCTCAAACAATAATCACTAAACACAGGCCCAACAAAAGGACGTCTGCGGGAGAAGCAAATT
Source organism: Nicotiana sylvestris (assembly GCF_000393655.2). NCBI lineage: Eukaryota > Viridiplantae > Streptophyta > Magnoliopsida > Solanales > Solanaceae > Nicotiana > Nicotiana sylvestris. Next base: position 53,658,553 of record NC_091064.1, read on the forward strand.
CTTTTTCAGAAGTGAGTGGGTGTGAAAATGAAGAAGAAGAAAGTTGGCATTAAGATGGAGATAAAAGGGGTGGGTGTGTGAAAGATGAAAAAGAAAGATAGGGGGTGGTGGAGTTCAAGAAATTATGTATAAAAAAGAAGGAAAAATTAATTTTTGTGGTTTAGCTTTATTAATACGCACCTATTTTTAATTTATTATATTTATGTAATTTTATTCTTTTTTTAATATTTATTTCTATTATATTAATCTATAAAAATTAAAGATGCATGAGACTTATGCTCAACTCCTTTGAGGCTTACACCTTGCCTAAAACGTCTCACCTCATACCCGTACCTTTTAAAACGGTGCTTATCTGTGAGTTGATGATAATGGAGATAATTGATAGAGAATCAAGTTACAAGATCTGCTTCCTCAAGTACATTGATGAGCTCTTGCCAGATTTTTTGTCCCTTTCAGCAAAAGCCATTGATCATCTGGTGATGTGACGCATAGGATATAGAAAAACGTGAAAAAGGAGATCAAATAAAATAATAGGGATTCCAAAAGTGGGAAATTAATAGTAGGAAACTATGCATAAGTCAAGGCTTAAAAAAAATATTAATTAAGTTAAATTGTAATCGAATTTGTTTGAAAATATTAGGTCGTATTGCTTTAATAAATTTCAATAATCATCTTATTTGTAAATGCGATATATCCAATAATAAAATCTCTATTAAATTGAAGGAGAATTATATAATCACCGAATAACTTTTTTGTGCTATATTTTTCTGTATTATATTGTCCAATATTATGTGTTATTACATTATTAATAGAAATTTTTATTAGCAAATTACTTTATTTAATATTTTTGTGTGTTATTCTTCTTTTAATATAATAAAAATATATATTATTATATACTTGAAATATATTTTTTATTTTAAATTTTAATCTGTCAATAATATTGGTTAATTTTAATGAATTAATACACTTTTTATTTTAAGAAGAAAAAACAATATGATTTAAAAAAAGAAAAAAGAAATTAACTAACTTAAACGAATCCTTACCTACATCTGAGAAGTTAATTTTAGGTAAGTTAATTTTTTTGTGTTTTTTTTTTCATTTTATCATTTTCTTTTTTCTTTTTGTTTACATAAAAAGTGTACGTATCCTTTAAAATTCTAGTTCCGCATGAAAACTATCCACAAAGTTTATCTGAATTGGTAGTTTTTTTATTTTTTTTATTTCAAAATAATTTAAAACTCCAAGTTGAAAAGACTGCCAATTTGATTGTTTTTTATTTATTTTTTCATTTTTTATTTTAAGATAATTTTAAAACTCTAACTTTATTTTTGTCCTAAAAATCTATACTTGTCATTTTATGGTTATGCCACTTGGTATCATATAATTATTTTACTTTTCTTTATATATATATCCATAGGAAGAAACTATTCCCCAATTTAAATTAGTAATTTTTATTTTCTCTTATTTTTGCTTTTTATTGTAAAATAATTTTAAAACTCCAACTTGAAATTATTTTTCAATTTGAATTGGTAGCTTTTATTTTTTATTACTTTCATTTTTGTTTATTTTAAAATAATTTTAAAACTCCAACTTTAATCAACTTCCCAATTTAAATTGGTAGCTTTTATTTTCTTTTATTTTCGTCTTTTTATTCTAAAACAATTTTAATACTCCAACTTTTTTGGAACTTTGTCCTAAAAATTTACACTTGTCATCTTATTATTATGCCACTTGACTTAATATGGTGGCTTTACTTCTCATTTTATTATATATAAAAAATTTAAAATCGGAATTGAGGATATATATATATATATATATATATATATATATATATATATATATATATATATATATATATATATATATATATATATATATATATATAAACCGTAGTGGCTTATAGACGAAGGGCAAACCATAGGAAAATGGTTAAAACGATAAAAATGAAGTAACTACCGACAGAAATCCAACAATGAAACTTGCAAAATGTGTAACATTAGAAGATTTCGCAAATCTTTTTGAAAACAAATTTTATTTTTAAATAATTTATAGGAGTTGGTCGAGAAATGATTGAAAACCAACCACCGACAGTGATAAAGTGAATAACCAAGTTATCCAATTTGGTGGAACCAGCGTCAAGACTTTTGATGATCATAAATTTATATAGTACTAATTTTTCAGTGGCAAATCTAGACTCCTTTTTGAAAAACTCTCGTGTGGCAAAGCTTCTGTTACTATTAGTTAATAAAGGTAAATCTAGATATATTTGTAGCAACAATGATAATAACGGCCCGACTGCTTGTATAAGCATTAGAGTCTCGTCCCCTTATTTGATGCTTCCCATATGTGTATTTGATACTATATGATTTGTGGGAATGAGTGATTTGGCTTTCATGGATTCAGGAGTGATTTCTATTTTGAGGCTTGGAATTGGACGAGTTGACCAATTTGGTGGAACCATGCATCAATCTTTTGATGATCATAAATTTATATAGTACTAATTTACCAGTGGCAAATCTAGACTCTGTTTACCCTTAAAAATGAGTAACAATTAAATTTATATGTGGTTTAAAGGATACATAATTTTAATTCAATAGGCATGGTCTGAGAACAACAAATAGTTAGATTAAAGAGAGAATGAACGATCAAACCAATCGTAATGGAACAATCAAGCCTGGTCTTAAGTTGAACATTAAAATTCGACCTTTATCGAACCCTTGATATGAGCTCGGTTGCGATTAAAGAAGAGAGTAACTGAAGAACACTTTGAATAATAGCTAGAAGACAAAAATGAACTTTTATATATTGTTTTGATATGCGTGTCAATAGCGTGTTAGAATGAACAAATTCTCCCCTTTATATAGTAGGGGAATTTCAATCCTAGTACAAGTCTAAATAAGGTAAAAATCTTCCTTTTTCTGTAAATGTCAATCCGCAGTTGACATTGGACGGAATTTGCGCCGTGATATCCGGTTGAGGCAAATATTACGGCTCTCATAGTCTCGAACTGTATTTGGCCCAAATCCGTTATTTAGCTGTGCTCGATCCCAATTACATCGTTCATCCCTCCACGACTCCGACACGAGGGACCCTTAGACTTCGCTCGAAACTGTGTTGGACCGTGCTTCCATCTTGTCTCTTTATTAAGGAATCAGGGGTAACATTATCCTCGATTTTACCCATACACGTATAGTCCCCTCACTTTTCGGAGAGCAAATTTATCAAAGCGACGAGAAATGATTAATTGACCCCGTTTCCTTCTTACGTACGTTACAACCGGGTCGACAGGTTAGTGAAACGTCCCATCAATTGCGCCATTCCAACTCGGACACATGTTAGTCGTCGATTGACTGTCCTCGAATACAAAACGTCACGCATTAATTACCTCTTCTTTATAAAATCTTTGGTCCTTTTTTCACATTTTACTTTCTGATTTCAGAATTCCGAAATTTACCCCCGAACTTTTCACTTGCCTTTAACCCCTTCAAATCATCATATATTGTTCTTCATACCTTCATATCTTCATCTTCCCATCTTCAAATCTTCATACTTCATCCTTGAACCTATAAGTTTGACCTTCAAATCTTCATACTCGCCTTCATATATTCATATTTTCCAGAACTCGATGGCGAAGACTTCGAAATACGCGCCTCAACAAACTATCCATTCAACTTCTAACCCGGCCACAGATGCTGAGGTAGCTGTACCTAAAGTGGCCCCCGAACCTCCTCTAAAGAGCTTCATCCCTGGAGGGTGCTATATAGAAAATAACTTCAATGTCGAAAAATCTTCCAGTCAACAGGATCGAGGCGAGGAGGTACGGAGGTACATATGCTCCATCACCGAGGACACGCTACCTACGGTATAGGAGGACTGCAAATGGGAGGGCAAAGAAGTGGTCGTCCCCGGTCTTGATGAAGACATCACCACATATGTAGAGGTGTATCTATGTGTTTACACATACCCCTTCACACTTGCCTCTGTGGATCCCAAAGTCCTCGACTTTTGCAAAAGGTATGAGGTCTACCTCGGGCAGATTTACCCGTCCTTTTGGAGGATCGTGATCCTCCTTCGCCACTTTGTTAATAACACTAAAGCACCCCGGTTCACCATTATTCATCTGCTCGTCTCTAAGGTCCTCAAATCTTCTGAGGGGGAATAATCAAGCTTGTTCATCGGGCAATGAAAGCTCCATCCTCGAGCACTAATGAAGATAGGGATTGAGGCTGGCAGGGGAGATTTGTTCGGGTGAAAATCGAGGATATCATTCCCTCCGAGTTCCTGTCGTTCCCTGAAAAGTGGAACCTAGCCCGTAAGTTCCTCTTATTCTTGAATATTTAGAATTTCTTGTGGATTTTTGTTCTTCTTTTTCATTGACTGATTCTATCATCGTGCAGCTGTTGCCCGTGTCCCCAACACAGTACCCCACTTCCAAGAGTGGGTCGAGGGTATTTGCACATGTTTGTCATATTTCGAGCGCGAATGACGCAAACTCTGGAAGGGCAAGTGGGAGGACCGTTCCCATGGTGGGTGCTCTCTCTGGCCAAATTTACTTTCATAGCCAAATGTTATTTTTACTACGTCCTTCTCTTTCTTTCATAGGTTTGCCCAAGACCACTGAGCTCCAGGCATTGAATGAGGACGAGGCTTCGTCCTCACCCAATAAACCCTCCGCTTTGGGATAGCCTGAGGCTGCTGCGAAGAAGAAGGAGAAAAAGAAAAGAAAGAGGAAGTCTTCGGGTTCCCTGGACATCGAGTTTAAGAAGAAGAAGGTTAAGGTCCGGGCCTGAAAGAGTAACAAGAAGAGTACCCGGTCCAGGGTACCGGACCCCGAATCCCTTTACCGGCTTAGGGACTATCCTGAAGATGTATACCTGTAGTTCATTGTCCATGGTCCGCTCTTTGATGAAGAAGAGTGAGTAACGATCGGAGGAAGTGACCGAAAGGTCGGCCCCTCTTTGGATTGGGAGCCCGAGTGGCTACAGCCTCCCAAGAAGCTACTCCTGCTCCGAGGGAATCCGTCGGTGTAATTGAAATCATGGGATCACCATCCCAAATAGAGTATCTATTTGACAAGGCTCAGGCCATCAAGGAGAAACCAAATGAGACATAGTGGCACCCAGACGAGGCATTCAACCTGTTCTTCGAGGGCATGGACATTTGCGCATTGGAGGATTACTCCAGGTTCGATCACCTAGAGATCCCAAAAAAACACGTGTCATCAGAAGTAGGCAGGTCGAGCTCGGGCATGATGGTGGTGAAGCAGTTCTCTGCTCCGAGCATAGACCTCGACCGCAAAAGAACAATCGTGTTTATGATCCCGGTGAATACCTGGGTACTATCCTGACTGGTTGGCATGGCTAGTTATCTTTGCTGCTTGGTGACCGAAGAGGATCATGCGAAGATGAACGAGGTGAGCGCACTGAGCCTCTTCAATGAGGTAGAACAAGCGCTGAACTGGGTATGCTTCTCTTTCCTTGTGACATTCGCGTAGTTCATTTAACCTTAGCGTTTCTTCATGGTCTCATTACTTTATTTTTCAGGCCTCAGTGCTTCATCATGAAAGTTTCCTTCAGTCTTGGATGGAAGTAAGCCAACTCGAGTTCGAGCTCAAGGAGCAAGTCCGGCAGAAGGATATGTACAAGGCTCTTAGCGAGCAAAAAGACGAAGCCTTCAAGGACCTCCCCATTCTCCAAGCTGAGCTGGAAAAATCTCAAAAGGAGGCTTCTTCTGTGACACGGGAGCACGTTGTACTGGTCGAGAGGGTAAGGACATTTTAGATTGAAAACGAGAGGCTAAGTGTAGTAGCTAATGACACAACCTTGCTGGTCCAAGAGAAGGTAGATCGGATCGACCATCTCAAGGCCGAGATAAACTAACTCAAAGCTTCGACCGAGATGTTGAGGATTAGGATGGACCTCCTGGCCTCGGAAAAGGATGCGACCAAAGAACTGCTTAGGGTGATGAAGGACAAGGCCGACAAGTGGTCTTACCTAAATGATGAGCTCCGAGCACAACTAGGTTCGTCTGTTTCGAAACGGGAAAACCTCGACGGGGAGTATACCGTGCTGAAGTCCAAGTCATAGGTAGCTTCAGCTGATTCCTTCGAGGTCGAGGAGATGCTGGCCCAATACAAAAATTACGTGGAGCTAGTAGAGGCCCACTTGATAACAAAGGCCGAGTACATAAAGTTGTATCTCAGAGGGAGACCCTCGAGGAGATTTATGCCCGGGGGTTCGATCTGTCGGCCGAGATTGAAGAGGCCAAGAGGATCGAGGCCAAGGCTAAAGAGATATATGATCCTGAGGGTTCCAGTACTGAATCGGGCTCTGTTGAAGACTAGACAAAGATGCCTTAGTTTATTTTTTATTTTCTTTTGTACAATATTTTGGTTTATTTTGATGCCGTTTTATCGACTTTGTAAATATTTTTTGGAACATATATAAAATTTTCCCTTCGACCACAATGTGTCTTTTACTTTTCAGTATCCATTTTCAAGTCTCTATTTGAAGAACGTCATTAATGCGAAGCCCGAATGAGGTCTGGTTTCAATAACAAGTCTGAGTCACTTAGGCTTCGAAATGCCCAATAAAAAAGGAAGACTTAAAGATAGTTGAATGTTTCAATCGTACACGATGGTATTTGTGAGCACATAATTTTTGCCCTATGAGAACTACTCCCAAAAATTCAAAATAAAATGGTTTTGTGTTGTTTGTGATTTATTTGTATTTTTGTTTGTGCATGTTTATTTCTACTTTAATTAAGAAAAATACAAAAATATGTATTGCATGTGCATTTAGAATTTAATTTTACAATTTAGGAATTAATTAAACAAACAAGTTTGTTTTACAAAATGGAAAAATCACAAAAAAAATATGTACTTTGCATTCTTGCATTTAATGTCCGAATTGTGTGATTTTATCTTTATTTGATGTTTAATTTCGTGTGATAGCTATTATTAAGAGTTAATGTTTTAGTTAATTGTCAACTTTGTAATTTAATTAGGATTTTTTAGTTGAAAAGGAATTAAAAGAAAATGAAAGAAAAAGAAGAAAAGTAATACAGAGTCAATCTTTTCCTCGATTCAGGATTCAACCGGTGACTTGGGATACCATAAATCTCCCAAGTGGCGACTCTGAATTAAATAATAAATCCCGCTTCGATTGTCCTTTAATTGGAAAAACTCCCACTGCGCCTTCGCGGGGGCGCGGGTGAAAAAGGAGGCGTGACAGCTCTGGCGACTCTGCTGGGGATCGAACCTAGAATCTCTGGTTCAGGGTTCAGAATTCGAGCTTAGATAAATTGTTATATTTGGCTTTATCTGATTTGTTACATGTATGAGCCTAATGTGCTAAGTGATGCTTTTACCGTTTTGATATTATCTGAACTGTATATAAATTGTGCCGAAACCCTTCTCTTCTTACCTCCGGGGATGTGCTTGCTGGTTGAGACTCCCTATTCTTTTAGTGTCATACCCTGAAATAAGAAAGAGGCCGGACAAGTTACAAAGTCGGACGATCTCGCGGGTCCCCGGTACATAGCCCCCTCCTCGACTCGAGTTGTCCGCTCGGGTATACAGTCTAGAACAAATACCCAGGTTACGAACCTAGAATAACTCACCTTCATGCCGGATCCCTAGTAGGAACGTTTGTTTGCATCATGTGCATTTGACTTTGGAGGCTCAACACAGGGGTTGGGTCTGTCTAGGACAGGTGTACCAAAACGACAAAAAACCATCCTGATGCATCCAATTTGCTACCTGTGCATTTGTTTGCTTCGGACTTGCATGCTGACTGGCTTTTGAATACTTTGAGGAAAGAGAGATAGAGGTAGTTAATCGCCTGTTTTGAAAAATCGATGTCCAAATAGCGTCGAAACTCTGTCGAATTTTTGAGAAAATGAAAAAGAAAAAAAAAAGGGTTTTGTTTATGAAAAATGGTTTTATTTGCCATTGAAAAGAGTCTTGTTTTCAAAAGAAGTTTGTTTTATCTACCCGAACTACGCCGGTTTGATTCTTACAGGGTGCGGGATACGTAGGCAACCCTCATCGGGTCCAACCTCCCCTTTTACAAAAATAGCCAAAAATGTCAAAATTTTAATCATTAACATAAAAAAGTCAGGTGATGCCGTTTTTGGCAAGAATAGCCGAATGTTCCCGAAAGGGACGTCGGAAGGCTGACTTTGCATAAACGGCCACTTTTAGTCATTTTTGGATTTTTGACCGGTTAACTCACCCAGCTTTAAAATCTTCGTTCCCGAAGTGCTGAAAAGCCGTGTGCAGAACCGGATCTTCCTTTTAATCTTTGAAAAATTTAAAATAGTCAATTTGTTGAGTCAAATAAATTTTATTTCTTAATCACCTTAATAAATGTGCAGGATGAGCACGATGCAAAATGAACCTTTTCCAATAATGACTAAAATCCCTTTCAAGTTGCGGCTATGGTGGGATGATTTAGGTGATGAAGGGCAAGAAGAGGTCAAGAAATATATAAAAGGTCTTACGGGTTTATTGGAAATCCAGTCTCGGGGGGATATCATAAGAGCTTTGGTCACCTGCTGGGACCCGGCACAATATGTCTTCCACTTCTCCGATTTTGAACTCATCCCGACTTTGGAGGAAATAGTCGGGTACATCGGAAATGCTGAAGTTTCGTTGAGGCAAAAATACCTGGTTGCTCCAAGAGCTGTCACTGCGCATCAGTTTTTAGATTCGTTAAAGATACCCAGGACGGTCCATAACCCAGATTTAGCCGCAGGTTTTTGTAATTCGTGCTTCATATACGACAGATATGGTCATGTCGGAGGATTCAACAAACCGGGTAACAAGTTATGCAGCAAAAGTAACCGTCAGAAATGGGATGAGCATAGACGAGTGGCTTTTATGATAACCTTTTTGGGCCTTTTGGTATTTCCAAGGAAAGATGGAAACATTGATCTGAAAATAGCCGGGGTCGTCAGTACCTTGCTCATTCAAGATAAAAGCACTCTTGCGCCTATGATAGTATTTGATATATTCCGAGCTCTCACAGCCTGAAAAGCCAGGGGGAACTTTTTCGAGGGGTGTAACTTGTTGCTACAAATATGGATGACTGAGTATCTCTGCCACCGTTCTCAGCTCTTGAGTTATGGTTCCTCGAAGAAAACTTGCATAGAAGAGTTCTACACAAGAATCAAGGGGGTCAGTCTTCCCGAGGGAGTTACGGCATGGACATCATTCTTTCGGACCCTCACCGCCAGCCAAATACAGTGGACACTAGGATGGTTGCCCGTTGACGAGGTCATCCATATGCCGGCAGCTAGGACCCACTTTCTATTGATGGGGCTCAAGAGCATTCAGCCTTACGTGCCATATCGGGTTTTGAGACAACTCGGGAGATGCCAAACAGTGCCACAGGAGGAAGATGTTAGTGCTCAAGTAATTGAGATTAGCCCTGACGGGCAGTTCCCTGAAGCAAGAGTCCGTCATATCTGGAGTGAATGCCAATGTTTAAAAGCAGATACTTGCATGCAGGATCAGGCCAAAGGCGAAGTGGCGCCAGGATACCTTGCTTGGTACATGAGAGAACTTGAGCACGAGAGGCTGGCTAAAAGACCCCATCTCCAGGAGTTCGTCCAGGCATCACAAGAACAGCGGGATTGGTTGGCTAAAGAAGAGAGTTACAAGGCAGAAATAGGAAAGCTGATGCAACAGATTAGAGACCTAGAATTTGAAAATAGTGTGCAAGTTGATGCCGATCGGGGAGAAAAGAACAAATTGGCCCAAGAAAACGAGGCGTTGAAAGCCCAAATCCGACAGATGAGGAGAGATGCTGACAAACAACAAAGGAGTCGGTCAGATGAGCGGTTAATAAAAGGGTTAAAAAAGGAAATCGGTGAGTGCCGGGATGATTTGAAGAAATCTGAGGATACCATAGCACAACTCCAGGCACAATGGGCAAAGAGAAAAAAAGAGCGCACACAGTACTTACAGCAGGCAAGGAAAGATCATGAAAGGACCATTGTCAGTCTAAGAAGGAAGGCGACCACCCTAGAGAGCGAGGCGGCTAAACAAGCCAAGGCTTTTGAAACCGAGAGTAAACACTGCTATAATCTAATGGCCTCGATGGAAGATGAAATACAGTAGTTACGGAAACAACATCTGCATGATTCTCGGGTTTTGAAGGCTAGAGGGGATCAAATAGAACGCCTACTCCTAGAGAAAGACCAAACCAGGAACAAGATTCTGACTATTGCTCATGCTATTACCAGGAAATGTTGGGAGTGTGAAAAGATGACCCGCACTACCTTCTTCTCGGCGGTGATGATATTCATGAAGCAGATCATGTATGAATTGGAACAACTGGAAAGGAACCTTACACCTAAACCCGCGGCGAGGCCGAATGACGCCCCGCGGGCGCCAAAATTCGAAACTCTGAGACATTCATAGTTTGAGTCTGTATTTTCCTTGTCTTCAGAGTCTGTTGTCCGTCGGAGTTTGTATTTCCCTTTTTGGCATAAAGTTTGTAGTCTGTATCAAGTCTGTCAATTTCCTTTCAAAAAATGTTTTGCCTTGTAATAAAACGTTTTGCTAGTAAAAGTTAGAAAATCCAAAAAAATGGTGTCTTTATTCTCCACACTTGTGGCAGAACTACGCCCGGTCTGATTCATGTGGGGACATGATACGTAGGCAATCCACATAAGATTCGACCACCACTAAAAAGAAAAGGAAAAAAAGGCAAAGTGAATAAAAGAAAGGAAAAGAAAGAAATAAAAAGAGAGATAAAGAAAGTTTCAGAAACACTTAAACGAGGCACAAACAAAGTAAGCCGGAATGACGCATGCGGTCGAAGCAAAGACATGTTAGAAATGGTTAAACTGCCTAGGAACATTGCATCCCCCAACGTGAAATTGCAATATGTGTTAAACTCTAACGCTAACAAGTTTGTTGTCCTTCCAGAGATTTCGAACCAGTTAGTTTGTTAGAACGTTCTGGCAGATTACCATTACCAAACAAGATCCAAAGGGCCCATACTAAAAAACATGACTAGTTCAGACCAAAGTGTCGAGGATGAAAGGACGGAGAATCAAATGCTGAAGGAGGAAATGGATAAGATGAGACAGGAGATGAAAGAAATGCAGCTGGCCTTAGCTAGGGTACAAAAAGTGCCTAACCCTCCCGTTATTCCCACTCTCCCACCAGGACACACGCCGAAATACCCTCTCCCCGGCCCTTCGACAAGCTTCCCCAGTCACCAATACTATTAGGGAAGAAATGCATATGATCCCCAAGCTTCACAACCAATCAGAACCCGCCTCCACCAAATGTTTCTGTTTTCGTGGCACCCCCACCAGCCACGCTGCAAAGATCGTCCAGTGAGCCGTTGTTTCAGGCTCACGATAACCAATATTACCCCCTGAACCAACCTTCAAAGCACCCGAGCCTCATACTTATAATACTCACTTCAAGATACCGGTAGAGACTGAAAAGCCGGCTAAGAGCCCAGAGCAAGACGAAGTGCTTCAAAAGTTTAAAAGCCTGGAGCAGTCCTTCAGAAATATCCATGGGTTAGGCAACCAAGTCAGTGTGGCCTACAAAGATCTATGCCCATTCCCCGACATTCAATTGTCGGCAGGGTTCAAGATGCCAAAGTTTGATCTATACGAGGGGCACGGTGATCCAATGGCACATCTGCGTGGTTTTTGCAGCAAGATGAGAGGAGCAGGTGGTAAAGATGAGCTACTAATAGCTTACTTTGGTCAAAGTCTAAGTGGGTATGCACTGGAATAGTACACAAGACAGGATCCGAGCAGGTGGTACACTTGGGACGATCTAGCACAAGCATTCGCAGGTCACTTCCAGTATAACCTTGAGATCGTCCCTGACCGTCTCACATTGCTAAAACTTGAGAAGAAGCCGGGAGAGAGCTTTAGAGAATTTGGGTTCCGGTGGAGAGAACAGGCAGCAAGAGTTGATCCTCCGATGAGAGAGGGGAAATGGTGGACTACTTTCTGCAGACTCTGGAGCCAACTTACTTCGGTCACCTGGTGACGTCAGTTGGCAAATCTTTCAACGAAGTAGTAAAAATAGGCGGTATGATTGAAGAGGGACTTAAGTCCAACAAACTCCTGAGCTATTCGGCGATTAAAGAAACCACTCAGGCCATTCAGAGCAGCATGGGAGGTGCGCTCGGAAAGAAGAAAAGGGAAGATGACGCAACAGTCGAGGTAGGTTCTTGGTCCAGATCCAGAGATCCCCCACCTCACTGCCAACCTAGATCCCATTACTCAAATTACCCACACATCACATACGGCCCTCCACAACCCTACTATCCACCACAAGAGCCGCATTTCTCTGTCCATCATGCCCAAACTTACACCCAGCCCCCGGCTCGCCCACAATGGCGTGCGCTGGTTCCCCAGAATACATATCCACCTCCACAAAATACATATCCACCTCCACAAAACACATATCCACCTCCACAAAACACATATCAACCACCAAGGGCCTACAGGAATCCTTCAGGACCAGGTTTCCGTGGGAATCAGACTTTCAGGAACGAAAGGGTGCAGAGGCCGAGAACATTCACTCGGCTAGGAGAAACCTATACTACTCTGTTCCACAAATTGAGGCAGTTAGGCCTATTGAGTCCTGTAGAGCCCAAATTGCCAAATCCCCTTCCCAAAAATCTGGACCACTCGGTAAGCTGTGAATATTGTTCAGGGGCTCCCGGGCATGATACAGAGAAGTGTTGGAAGTTGAAGACTGTCGTACAAGATCTCATTGACACAAATAGGATCGAGGTCCAGGAGCCAGAGGCACCTAACATCAATCAAAACCCGTTGCCGGCACACCATGAAGCCCACATGATCGAACTAGTGCATGAAGGAGGGAAGCTCAAGAAGCCCTCACAAATGGTAATGATGATCCGTGCTAGTCCGAAAGAAAAGTTGATCAGTGGAAAAGCGGTAGTACAGTCGGAAAGGGTAGAAGGCAAGCCAGTGGTGGTTATAGGGAAGAGTTCGTCTGATGTTGCCAAGAATCCAGAGCCGGTCAAAGTAATGGTGCAAGGGATATCAAGCAAGCCAGTAGCCGTGAAGGGGGCATGCATAGGACCAGTTGTTATCAAGCCAGTAATGCAGTTGCTGATAATCAGCGAGAAAGCTGTGCCATGGAGCTACAGTCAGGTAATGGTAATGCATAAGGGGAAGGAAGTTGTGGAAGAAATATGTGAGGCACAGGGGTTAACTCGTTCGGGAAGGTGTTTTGCTCCCGCAGAGTTAAGAAGGCCCAATCCCGTAGCGACAAAGAATCCAGTTACCGAGGAAGAGGTGGAAGAATTTTTAAAGAAAATGAAGGCACAAGATTACTCCATTGTGGAGCAGTTGAGGAATACCCCGGCACAGATCTCATTGTTGTCGTTGTTGATCCATTCAGATGAGCATCGCCAGGTATTGATGAAAATTCTGAATGAAGCCCATGTTCTGAATAAGATCTCTGTGAACTATCTGGAGAAAATAGCAGACAAGATTTTCGAGGTCAATAGGGTCACTTTTTCAGACGATGAGTTGCCTGTGGAGGGTACAGAACATAATAGAGCCCTTTATTTGACTGTGAAGTGTGAAGACTCGGTAGTCACTCGAGTACTGATTGATAATGGGTCCAGTGCCAATATCTGTCCTTTGGCCACATTGAACAAACTGAAGGTCGATGGTGACAGGATTCACAAGAACAACATCTATGTTCGAGGGTTTGATGGTGGTGGTACAGACACAGTGGGTGACATCATACTTGAATTAACAATTGGTCCAGTCGAGTTCACCATGGAGTTTCAAGTGTTAGACGTGGCAGTGTCATATAATCTTCTGTTGGGGCGACCCTGGATCCACGCCGCCAAAGCAGTGCCTTCTACACTACATCAAATGGTCAAATTCGAGTGGGATAGGCAAGAGATCGTAGTACATGGGGAAGACAATGCAAGCGCCGTAAGTGATGCCATCGTACCCTTCATAGAGACTGACGATGACAAGGGGCCGTGGGTTTACCAGATTTTCAATACGATTTCAGTGAACAAAGTTCCCGAAGGTGAAAGCATCCCACTTCCCAAAATAGTAGCTGCAACTGTCATGGTAGCCTCGGAGATGTTGAAGAACGGGTTTGTGCCAGGCAAAGGTTTAGGGGCTGATCTTCAGGGTATTGTTCAGCCGGTTTCTTTGCCCAAAAATCTGGATACCTTTGGGTTGGGGTTCAAGCCTACAGCGGCGGATGTGAGACGGGCCCGCAAGTTGAAGAAAAGAGTCTGGGTCCTTCCTAAGCCAATCTCGCGCCTATCCAGATCATTTGTCAGAGCAGGTATCAGAAAATTGTCGGTCCCGAAAGTTCTCGGACCACTGATTGGGCCAGATGGAGATTTGAATGAGGGCTTTGAAAGGTTGTTCGCCGATGTTAACATGGTAGAAGCTGGAGAAGGGTCCAGTAAGTTAGATGTACAGTTTGTGGGGCCTAGGGCAAATATCAACAATTGGATGGCTACTCCCCTTCCTACCCGGAGGGAGTCTTGGTAGTGGGCTCTGATTTTTCTTTCTTTTTGGATTATTCCAGGGTTGTAATCCAGTTTTGTTTTGTATTCGGCAAAGTGTGAAACTCTGTTATCCCGTATTTTAATAAAGTGAAAGTTTTGTTCTTCTTATTTTGTTTTAACTTTATTTTCTTCTTTTCTCATTCTGAATAGTTCTCTTTATATTGGTTCTAATGACATGGCATGCACAACGGATCTTCAACCCAGTCTAAGAAATCAATCTGATTCCGTACTAATTGTACAAGAGGTCGATTATGATGATGAATCAGAATACGATGAGGATGAAGCCTTCGAAGAGATAAACAGAGAGTTAAGCCAGTTTGAGGAGAAATCCAAACCCAACATAAATGACATAGAAGCCATCAATTTAGAGGATGCAGATGATATCAGGGAAACTAAAATAAGCATCCACATTGCACCAAATATCAGGGAAGAACTAATAAAAGCACTTATTGAGTTCAAAGACGTTTTTGCATGGTCGTATGATGACATGACGGGGTTAAGCACGGATTTAGTGGTTCACAAATTGCCCATTAACCCGGCATGCCCTCCCGTCAAGCAAAAATTGAGGAAGTTCAAAACAGACATAAGTTTGAAGATTAAAGAGGAAGTAACCAAGCAGCTGCAAGCAAAGGTTATTCGGGTCACTCGATATCCTGATTGGTTGGCTAATGTGGTGCCAGTGCCGAAGAAAGATGGAAAGATCAGGGTGTGTGTCGATTACCGCAATCTGAACAGGGCAAGCTCAAAGGATAACTTTCCATTACCCAACATCCATATATTGGTCGATAATTGCGCCGGACGTGAGATCGGGTCTTTTGTGTATTGTTATGCTGGGTATCATCAAATTCAGATGGATGAAGAAGATGCGGAAAAGACGGCTTTCATTACGCCGTGGGGGACTTATTGCTACCGGGTAATGCCATTTGGTTTGAAGAATGCTGGGGCAACGTACATGAGATATGACTACTGTGTTTCATGACATGATACACAAAGAGATTGAGGTATACGTGGGCGATGTGATCATAAAATCCAAGCATCAGGAGGACCACGTAGCAGACCTAAGGAAGTTTTTCCAAAGACTTCGAAGGTACGATATTAAGCTCAACCCGGCCAAATGTGCATTTGGTGTTCCATCTGGAAAGCTGTTGGGATTCATCGTCAGTCGGCGAGGCATTGAGTTGGACCCGTCAAAGATCAAATCCATCCAAGATTTTCCACCGCCGAAGAACAAGACAGAAGTAATGAGTCTGTTGGGAAGGTTGAATTATATCAGCAGGTTTATTGCTCAACTCACAACAACTTGTGAACCCATTTTTCGGCTACTGAAGAAAGATGCTGCGGTACAATGGACTGCAGAATGTCAGGAAGCATTTGACCAAATCAAAAGATATTTATCAAATCCACCTATGTTGGTTCCACCTGAGCCGGGAAGACCGTTAATATCTAATGGTCCTGGAGAATTCGTTTGGCTGCGTACTGGGGCAACACGACATTACAGGAAGGAAGGAGCAAGCCATCTATTATCTCAGCAAGAAGTTTACAGGCTATGAGATTAAGTACACTCAACTCGAGAAGACATGTTGCGCCCTAACTTGGGTGGCCCAGAAATTGAAGCATTATCTGTCATCATATACTACTTATCTCATTTCATGCTTGGATCCACTGAATTATATTTTCCAGAAGCCTATGCCCACAGGGAGATTGGCGAAATGGCAGATATTACTCACAGAATTCGACATCGTCTATGTGACGAGGACGGCCATGAAGGACCAAGCATTGGCTGATCACTTGGCTGAGAATCCTGTTGATGAAGAATACGAGCCCTTGAGGACGTATTTTCCTGATGAAGAAGTGATGCATATAGATGAGTTGGAAATAACCAAGGAACCAGGATGGAAGCTTTTTTTCGATGGAGCCACAAATGCGTAGGGAGTTGGAATAGGAGCGGTACTTATTTCTGAAATAGGACATCATTATCCTGTTACGGCTCAGCTGCGTTTCTATTGTACCAACAACATAGCTGAGTATGAGGCATGCATTTTGGGTCTACGGCTAGCTGCAGACATGGATGTCCAGGACGTCTTGGTCTTGGGAGATTCAGACCTCCTGGTGCATCAGATTAAGGGTGAATGGGAAACAAGGGATTTGAAACTCATACCATATTGACAATGTTTGCACGATCTGAGCAAGCGATTTCGATCAGTAGAGTTCAGACACATCCCAAGAGTTCATAATGAGGTTGCCGATGCTTTGGCCACCTTAGCATCGATGTTGCACCACCCAGACAAAATTCATGTTGACCCATTGCATATCCAGGTGTCACACCTCCTTTTTCCGCCCCCGCGAGGGGTGAAGGAGTTTTTCCAATTAAAGGACAATTTGTTTATTTATTTCAGAGTCGCCACTTGGGAGATTTAGGGTGTCCCAAGTCACCAATTTAATCCCGAATCGAGGAAAAGAATGACTCTGTATTACAGTCCGCGAACCAGAAATCCGGATAAGGAATTCTGTTAACCCGGGAGAAGGTGTTAGGCATTCCCGAGTTCCGTGGTTCTAGCACGGTCGCTCAACTGTCATATTCGGTTTGTTTATCTGATTTTATACAATTATGAGCTCATGTGCAAGTTTTAACTTTTAACCGCTTTCGTCATTATTATTATATATTTTTTCAAGAATTGCAACATCATGGAAATACATCTCCAACCACGTCACATCAATGCACCCGTGGTTGTTGGCACATTTCAACTCTGTTGAGATTTGGATTTGGGTCACATAAATGTGCACCCGAGTTTTAAGAAAATTAAATTATTAAAAGGCGTGCCTAAAGCGACTAGCGTATCATTTACTTTGGGTAGGGCCGTGAAATTTTGCTAAACGGTCCATCCCGAAGTCTAAGCAATTTTAAAGCAAATATTTACCGAGGGCCCCACAATTTTGTATTTTTATTCGGTGAGGCTCATCTCATTCTTATTTTTTAAAGGAATTTGCAACGTCATGGACATGCATCTCGGACCACGTCACAATCAATGTACCCGTGATTAGAGACACATTTCGACTCCGTTGAGATTTGGATTTGGGTCACATAAATGTGCACCCGAGTTTAAGAATGTAATTTAATTAAATCGCGTCTAAAGAGTCTAACGCGTTATTATCTTGGGGGAAGGCAGTGAAATTCACTAAACAGTCCATCCCGAATTCTAAGTATTTATTATGACCAATTATTGAGGGCCCCGCAATTTGCATTTTTATTTGGTGAGGCTCGTCTCATTATTTATTTATTTTTAAAAAAAGATAATATTAGAATGACTACATTTTTTTATTTTTCGTTTTTATCTAAAATAAATGAAGAAAATGTCCTACTTTATTTACATACTTTCGAGTTATTATAGTTAAGTTTCAAAAGTGAGTCGTTTAAAGAGTTTACATGGGCAGCGCATAGAATGTTCTACATACAGACAGTAAAAGAAAGAAAAGACTACATTAAACTACAACTTCAAATCTTTCTCATTTTTTTGCATTCATGTTTCGAGTAGCTTACAAGATGAACCAGTGTATCGTTTGTGTACCTGGTATTGTCAATACAAGAAGAAGAAGATCAGCAAAGTAGTATGTAACACAGCAACATACAGCAGCAGAAAGCCCAACATAGTAGCTTCAACACCTCAATCCAGAAATCCCAGCAACACGGAGAAAACTAGTAAAAATGGAGAAGAAAAATAGTGCGAAAATCTCTCTTTGTTTTTTCTTTCTAGATTTGAACTCTCTATGGTGTTCTTCCGCTCTCAATATTTCAGAAAATTTGGTTCTATCTTTTTTACTCTCTCCAAAATGAATTCTGTCCCTATATATTCTGTGTATCAAGAGTGTATATCGAGTGTATATTGCTCTCTCCGCCCTCTCTTTTTTTCTTCTCTCTATCTAGTTTTTCCTCTTTATTCCCACTCCCTTCTTCCTAAATTTTCTCTTCTATTTATAGCAAAATTTTCGAAATTTTCAGATTTAATTTTTTATTTTCTTATTTTTTTAATTAAAAGAAATCTCACTTACAAATTGCTTTTATTTTTTTAGAAAAAGAAATCCCACCTTTATTTACTTTTATTTTTAAAATTCCAACTTTAATTACTTTATATTATTTAAAATCCCACTTTTTATTTTTTTAAAAGAGAATCTCACTTTATTTAACTTTTCTTTAAAAAAACAAACCACTATCTTTTCTTTTTCTTTCAAAAATGCTACTTTCAATTACTTTAAATTTTTAAAATTTTCAGATACCTTTATATTTATTTTTTAATTCCAACCTTCTTTTACTTTTTAATTTTTTAAAAATTTCCACAAAACTTTTTATTTTTTAAAATTTTCTACATTCTTTTACTTTTTAAAAAAAAGAGAATTCCACCTATTTTTTATATATTTTTTTTATTCAATACTTCCCTTTTTCTTATTTTTTTAAATCATTCCCGAAATTATTATTTTTGTTTTAAAAAAAATATTTTCGGATTTTTTTATATAAAAAAACAAAAAATAATAATAAAAATATTAATAGTGATAATTCAGCTTTTAATTTTTTGGTATTTTTATCCTATAATAAAAAGTGTAATAAAGCTAAAATAATAGTAGGTTAAAACCCCCTAAAATATTTACATAAAAGAAGTGATAAAAAAAATTAAATGTTGTCAAAAATTAGGTGTTCACAGCTGCCCCTCTTTGCTCGAACACACGAAGAGCTTTCGGGCAAAGATAAAGTGAACAATGCGACTAGTTTTTGATCATATCGTTATTCAAAATAGGAAGAAAATAAAAAAGGAAAGGCGCAACCGAGTCCTGGTTTTGGACAGCCTACATATCCCTGGTTATAAGGGAATCAGGTCGCGTGTAGTTCAGAAAGTTTTGGTAGCTGGGACTACCATGGGATTGCGATGTTACTGTTACTGCTGTTGCGTGCTGTTACCACTACTTTTCGATCTCCTTATTACACCATTGCTAGAAAGAAAACAAGAAGTTATACTAAGCTATGATCTATGAATTACAAAGATTTATTCTCGAGCTTGGTCATGTGATTGTTGCTGCCTTGTTGCTTTGTGTTTCCTCTGGTATTTCTTTACTTCTAGCTCGACTTGTGGTCTTCCTTCTGATTTCTGCTGGGGATTTTTGTTGTAACCCTCTGCTTTACTGACTTCAAACTTCAATGTATTCTCCTGTTCTGCAAGTGGGCTCCTGACTCCACCTTGACTTTTGAAAGATGACACAACCTCCATTCTCCAGGCGGGCTCCTGACTTCTTCAACAATCTTGGAATTTAACGCCATTCCTCTCTTCAGGCGGGCTCCTGACTTCAACTTTAAAAATAAAATGTCATTCCTTTCTTTAGGTTGGCGAGATTTCAACAACTTTTAAAAATAAAACGTCTTTCCTCTCTTCAGGCGGTCTCCTGATTTCAACTTTAAAAATAAAATGCCATTCCTTTCTTTAGGTTGGCGAGATTTCAACAACTTTTAAAAATAAAACGCCTTTCCTCTCTTCAGGCGGGCTCATGATTTCAACAACAACTTTGAAAATAAACGTCATTCCTCTCTTCAGGCGAGCTCCTGACTTCAAACAAATAACTTTTAAAATAAACGTCATTCCTCTCTTCAGGCGGGCTCCTGACTTCAACAACAACTTTAAAAATAAAATGTCATTCTTTTCTTTAGGTTGGCTCCTGACTTCAACCACAACTTTAAAATAAAAATGCCATTCCTTTCTTTAGGTTGGCGAGACTTTAACAACTTTTAAAAATAAAATGTCATTCCTTTCTTTAGGTTGGCGAGATTTAAACAACTTTAAAAATAAAATGTCTTTCCTCTCTTCAGGCGGGCTCCTGAATTTGACAACAACTTTTAAAAATAATTCAGCCTCCGTTCTCCAGGCGGGCTCCTGACCTCAACAACAACTGAACATTGATAATCTTAAGAAAACTAAAAAAAATGACTCCCTTTTTTTTCAAATTCAAACTTCTTCTTTTTTTCAAATTATCTTAGGAGAAAATTCATCCGACTAGATTTTGATCCTAGGAGAAGATTCATCGGACTAAGATTTGATATCTTATCTTGGGAGAAAATTTCATCGGACCAAGATTGTGACTCTAGGAGATAAATCGTCAAACTAGGTCCATTTTGTTGTGATCTTAGGACAAAGATTCATCGGACTAAGATTTGATATCTTAGGAGAAAATTTCATCGGACTAAAATTTCTATCTTAGGAGAAAAATTCATCGGACTAAGATTTGATATCATAGGAGAAAAATTCATCAGACTAAAATTTGATATCTTAGGAGAAAGATTCATCAGACTAAGATTTGATGTCTTAGGAGAAAATTTCATCGGACTAAAATTTCTATCTTAGGAGAAACATTCATCGGACTAAGATTTGGTATCTTAGGAGAAAATTTCATCGGACTAAGATTTGATATCTTATCTTAGGAGAAAAAAAAATTCCATCGGACCAAGATTGTAACTCTAGGAGATAAATCGTCAAACTAGGTCCATTTTGTTGTGATCTTAGGAGAAAGATTCATCGGACTAAGTTTTCTATATTAGGAGAAAAATTCATCGGACTAAGATTTGATATCTTAGGAGAAAAATTCATCGGACTAAGATTTGATATCTTAGGAGAAAATTTCATCGGACTAAGATTGTATCAGGAGGGAAATTCATCAGATTAGGACTTTTTATCCTAGGAGGAAAATGTAAAGATCAATGATTTGAGAAACTTACCTTTGTAATTTCTTCTTTTCTTTTCTTTTTCCTTTGCGCTGCTTTGTTCCTGTTTCAACTCTCAAGCAAAGAAAAATTTATCAGTTTTAAAATGGTGGCCGATTTGTGGCTTTGCTGGGGATGGCTTCCTCCTTTAAAAGCTGGTGTTGTCTTCCCACGAGACTGTTGGGGATAATGATGTTGGGGAATTACTTACTTGCTTGCTAGGGATAATACCACTGGGGGAGTCTCTTTTCTTCCCCTCCTTCAATTTTTTTTTCTCTCAACACTGCTGGGGATAAAAGTGTTATCTTCTTGGAATAACGTTGTTGAGGATAACGCTGCTGGGGAATTTTATCCCTTCAAATCGATGCTTCATTCTTCTGGAAGCTGCTGGGGATGATAATGGCTTTTGCTTTTTCTAAACACCAGTTTCATCTCTTTGGTTCTGTCCGCTGGGGATACAACTCCTTTTATTAAAACTCATTATTTTCTTTCTTTCAACACTGATGGGGATAACACCGGTTCAAAACCCACTTACCTTAAGACTGGTGTTATCTTTCTTCCTCCCCATGTGGATACCTGACTTCCAGAAAATTTTCAAAAATAAAAAAAATTCTGCCCTAGTTTGATAATCTTCTTTATGACATGCCTTTCTGCCATCAATGTCATTTCCTTTAAGATTCGACTGTGGTGGTTGGTTGTGATACTCCTACTGGGGATGGCTTTTCCCTTTCTCCTTCCCTGCTCTGCGTTCCAAAAACTTGCTGGGGATGATATTATTTGCTGGGGATGATCCCTTTCTGCTGGGGATATTCCTCTTCTTTTGTGGCACAGCTCGGAAACTGGCATTTCTCTGACCTTTTAGTCTCATATGAATTTCCCAAATCATGCTCATTGCTCTCCGCGTTGTTCTTTCTTGATTTGTCCACGGGCCTTGGCCTTGAGGTTTATAACCTTTGATTTCGGCGAGGATATCCCTCTTGACACTCGTCAATCCTTTTGTCAATTCCCTCTTGCTGGGGATATATTTCTTGACACTGGCCTCGCGCTTGTTCCTTGCTGACTATACCACTTGGATGTACTAGTCAGATCTCGTCTTGCATAATTGGAAAACTGATGGCAGATTTTGAAGTCATTACTCGTTCTGACCAAACAAACTCTATTGGGGAATTTTTCTATGAAAAGAGAAAGATAAAAAGGAACATAATAAAAGACAACGGAAAGAGATGACTCTCTAATGAGGAAACTATAAAATAAAAACCTATCAAATGTGGATACCAACTCTAATGGTCATGACATGCACATATGGCCTGTCCTTCGTCGTTAATCGCTTTTCACAACTTTTTTCTGGTGATTTCCATCTGATTCTCAATCTTTATTCGACTTGTAGTGCCCGAATGGTTTTCACTGTCAAGCCTCTCTCATTTTTTTTAAACTTTCATCGCCTTATGGTGCTCGTGAAGATTTTCACCGATAAGACTCTCTCATTTGTATCACTTTCCAGCTGGGGATTTGGAGTGTTGCCGGTATGACTCTTTCTGATGGGGATTAGAGTCCTTTCTGCTGTGGAACAGAGTGTTATGTTCACCGGCAAGACTCTCATTTGTCTGACTTGACATCTTTTGAAGACTGATCAGAAGGTCTTTCTTTGGACAGTAATGTGGGTTTTGTATAGGCTAGAAAGAAAGGGTATTAAAGGCTCAAAAATAAATTTGGGGTTCAAAATTACAACCTTCGGAACCATATTTGTTTACAACAAGCGCAAATCTTGCCCCAGTTTTTAGTTTGGGGATTTTTATTTTTGTTATACTATGTTACACTATGCACATTATGCACCCTATGACCGAGCCGTGAGGCGCCTACGTATCCTCTTTGAGGAATCAGGTCAAACGGAGTTCCCAATTCCTCTGTTTTCTTCTGACTTTCTTTTGTTTTTTTGTTATCATTTTTCTTTCTTTTTTTTCTTTTTTTTTCCACGTTTGTGTTTCTAACCTTTGCTACTGATTCCGAACGAGGGGTATGAAAGAAAATAAATAAGGCTCAAAAGGGGTAACGAAGGATAAAGTATTTAGGTAGCAGTACAAAATGCCTTCGTCATTCCAGTCTTCAAAACATGCCAAGTGCAAACAACACAATTAAACATCGCAACATTAAATATCCACGAATTCACCTTTTTATTTGCCATTTTTAAAACAACGCTGGGCAATACTCTCACTTTCATCACCACGAACGGCCCCCTTGTCAATATGGCCAATTTGCTTTTACGATTTTCTTTTTGTTTTACCTCACCCCAGTTTCACACGGTTCGGGCTTCAAATGATCTCAAACTGTTCTTATTTTCAAAAGGGTCCCGATCATCCCCAAATGGCTTTACGATCAACTTTTAAGATTAGGCCTAAACTGTGCGCGCATGTCATGTCACTAGAATCGGCGTTGAACAAAAGCAAAACAAAAGGGTAAAGAAAACTAAAAAAAGAAGATGACTGGAGATAATAAAAGACCGGAATTTGCATTTAGACAAACGGTAGAACTGTTTAAACAACAAAATAAACAGTTGCAACCCTAAAACCAAACCAGATAACACCACATTAGGTACTAGACAAATAAAAGGATAAGAGGGTTTGACCACAAGACAATACCCGGATTACAACCCTGAAATAATCCGGACGACAGAAATGACAACAAAATAAACCACCAAAACTCCTCTCTGGCTGACCAGGAGATGGAGCGCCTTTCCAATTGCCAAACACGGTGTTTTAGCCATTGAGTTCTGCATCATCATTGCCAAGACCATTACCAACTTCAATATCATTATCACCAGTTAGCAGCTTCTCGGGATGACTCTCAAACTCCATGTCACCAGGCATCCTCCCCATAAAGTGTTCATCATGATGTGCAGGTAAAGGATTCTGCGCGATATTCTGGGTGTCACTATCTTGGATCACAATCAGATTTTCCTGGATCATCCTTTCTATTTCTCTTTTCAAATCCCGACAACTTTCAACATTGTGACCCTGGGCATTGGAATGGTATTCACACCTTTTAGAAGGGTCAAAGCTTCTTGCATGTGGGTCCACATGATTTGGAGGAATAGATGCAATCATGTCGTGATACTTTAACCTCTCAAATAAGCTTTCATAGGACTCTCCTATTGGTGTAAAATTATCTTTCAACGTTCGTTCCCCTTTATACCTCTGGCTTGGATGTGGGTTATAGGGCGCCTGAAAGTTATGTGGAGGCTTCTGGAGATTTTGTGACGCTCGTGCTCGCCTTCTGGGGCGTTTTGGTGGCCGGGCAACATACTGAGGTGGAACAATAGAGTGTTGTGGGTTCTGAGGGGGATAATATTGCTCAGGGGATTCATAGAAAACTTGAGGAGGCTGCTCATACCTTCGAGATGTTCTCCTAGGACCTCTTCTTGACCCTGATGTCATCATGATTTCTTCAATCTTCTCATTTGTGTCGCAAAAATTATCAGACTCAACCCGGACAGCGTGAGTTGCAGCTTTAAAAACTGCTTGACTTATAATTTTTCCTGTCTTAAGACCATTCTCTATCATTTCTCCCATTTTGATTGCTTCCGAGAAGGATTTGCCAACTGCGGACATCATGTTCTGAAAGTAATCTGGCTCTTGCGCTTGAAGGAAGACAGTTATTAGCTCGTGGTCATCCATGGGTGGCTTAACTCGAGCTGCTTGCTCTCTCCATTTAATGGCATATTCCCTGAAACTTTCACTTGGTTTCTTCTTCAGGTTTGAAAGGGAAATGCGGTCTGGGGCAATGTCGATGCTGTATTGGAACTGTTTGACAAATGCTTGTGCCATGTCGTCCCAGACATACCAGCGAGACGTGTCTTGATCCATAAACCATTCGGAAGCTACTCCCGTAAGGCTTTCCACAAAATAAGCCATCAACAATTCTTCATTTCTTCCCGCACCTCTCAGTTGATTGCAATACCTTTTCAGGTGGGCAATGGGATCTCCATGTCCATCGTACTTTTCAAATTTGGGAGTCTTGAAACCAGGCGGCAAGTGGACATCGGGGAACATACATAGATCTTTGAAGGCAACACTCTTTTGACCAGACAACCCTTGCCTGTTTTTCAACCATTGTTCTAAGTTTTTCACTCTTTGGTCATTTGCTGTTTCAGTATTCTATTTTTCTCCGGCACAGTAGACTCTTGTTGAACCCTCTGACTCTGAGTCTCTTGAGCATTTGTAACAACTTTGATGTCAGTTATCATTTTCTTTGGATCTTGTGTTTCCATCTTACCACAAACCGACCAACTCAACTTTCTTCATAATTCAAAACAAAACATGTTAGAATGGACTCAGTCGGTTCTTATTATTAGCAACATCTTTTTCCTTTTTTCGATTTTTTTTCCGATTTTTGTCATTTTTTTTGTTGTGGTCGAATCTTATGGAGATTGCCTACATATCATGACCCCGCATGAATCAGACCTTGCGTAGTTCGGACCAAATGAAAGGTAACAACAATGAGACATTTTTTTTCTTTCTCAATTTTCATAATAAAACAAAACTGGGTTTCAAAGGTTGAAAGATGACCAACAAACTCAAAAATCAAACAACCCACATATTCTAGTCAAAAGATCTATAACCTCAAAACAAAAAGGCCAGCTTCCTTTCCCCGTTTGACAAATGCAACCAAACGACTATTTTTGCAAATGTGTCCCCTTCCCAATTTCACATGAATTTTGAGGCCGGAGAGGATTATTTTATGACACTTTACAAACTTGTCCGTTCTTTTACGAAAATAGTCTTTCGACAATTGAAAGATACTCTAAGGCTATTTCGGCAAGAACGGTTTAAGACGCGGCCGAAGCTGGCTCGGCTTATTTTTGACAAAAAAAATCCAAACGATATTCACCTGACTGCTGAATCTTTTTTTTTCAAATTATAATAAAAACCTGGTGTTGCAAACACGGCCCTTCAACGCCTCGGGGGCGAAGATTTTTAAGGCTGTGTGGGTCAACTGGACCAAATCTTAAAAAATGACCCAAAGGTGGCTGTTTATGCAAAGTTAGCCTTCCGACGTCCCTTTCGGGAACATTCGGCTATGTCTTGATAAAACAGGTCACCCGACTTCTTAAAAAATTGACATATATATATTTTTTTGCTATTTTTTGCAAAAGGAGAGGTTGGACATCACCCGACTTATTTATGACAAAATTAAAATTTTGACATGTTTTTTTTGTATTTATTTGTTTTTGGCTATTTTAGCAAAAGGGGGGTTGGACCCGATGAGGGTTGCCTACGTATCTCACATCCGGTGAGAATCAAACCCGCGTAGTTCGGGCAGATCATGAATAAGTAAATGAATTAACTTTTTTTTATTATTTTTTTTTTATTTTTTGAAGGAAAGACTTATAAAGAAGAAAGGGAGCATTTTTGCAAAGAAGGATTTCTAAGAAAATATTTTTGGAATTTTACTTTCAATGAAAGAAATGCTTCTACAAGTATTTTTTTTTGAATTTTCTTTTCAATTTTGAAAGAAGAAGGAAAATATTTTCGGATTTTTTATTTTATTATATATATATATATATATATATATATATATTTTAAATAATTAAAAAGACTTTCTAAAGAAGTCAATAATGAAAAATATTTTTGGATTTTTTGTTTTGGAAATTGGAGGTCTAAAAAACTTTTCTAGACTTTTTGGCAAGACAAATATTTTTGCAACAAATAAAGATATATATACATTTTTTGGAAATAAAGAAAAACTTTTTGGATTTATATATATATATATATATATATATATATATATATTTGCAACAAATAATAAAACCACTTTCAACGCCCGACTCTTTTTATTATTTTTTTTATTTTGGCATTTTCATAAAAAAATAAATAAATAAAAAAACCATTTTAAAAACAAGACTCTTTTTCATTTTCATTTTTATGGCAAGACAAACTATTTTTTTTTTCTATTTTTTTTTTTGAAAAACAAGACAGAACAACGCTTTTTTTTCTATTTTTCCTTTGCTTTTAATAAAACAAACTAATAAGACATTTTTTTTCATTTTCTCAAAATTTCGGCAGAGTTTTGACAGTATTTGGGCATTGGGTTTTTTTCAAAAATAACCAATCAATTCCCTAACTGCTATTTCTTTTTTTTTTTTCAATTTCAACATATTATTCCTGATATTCAAAAGTTAGTCAACACACAAGTCCGAATCAAATAAATGCACAAGTAGCAGCAAGTAAGATGCATCATGATGGTCATTTTCATTTTTTGGTACACCTGTCCTAGACAGACCCAACCCCTGTGTTGAGCCTCCAAAGTCAAGTGCACGTGATGCAAACAAACGTTCCTACTAGGGATCCAGCATGAAGCTGAGTTATTCTAAGTGAAAAACCTGAGGCATATTGTTCTAGACCTGGCTTACCCAAGTGGACAACTTGAGCCGAAGTGGGGGCAACGTACCGGGAGCACGAAAGTCTACCCGGCCCAGTTACTTGTCCCAACTTCGTCTTATTTGGTATGAGTTCTAATAGAAAGGCGGGCCACGCGCACGTGTGCACCATAAATTCAGAGGACTCAGAAAGAAGAAGGGTTTCGTAGCAGTTTTATATATACAATTCAGATAATATTAAAGCGGTAAAAAGCAACATTTAGCACATTAAGCATAAACATGTAAAAATCAGATAATAAATAAAGCCAACTATAACAGTTATTTTAAGCTCGAATTTCTAACCCTGAACCAGTGGTTCTGGGTTACTAGGTCCCCAGCAGAGTCGCCAGAGCTGTCACACCTCCTTTTTCCGCCCCCGCGAGGGGTGAAGGAGTTTTTCCAATTAAAGGACAATCGAAACGGGATTTGTTTATTTATTTCAGAGTCGCCACTTGGGAGATTTAGGGTGTCCCAAGTCACCAATTTAATCCCGAATCGAGGAAAAGAATGACTCTGTATTACAGTCCGCGAACCAGAAATCCGGATAAGGAATTCTGTTAACCCGGGAGAAGGTGTTAGGCATTCCCGAGTTCCGTGGTTCTAGCACGGTCGCTCAACTGTCATATTCGGTTTGTTTATCTGATTTTATACAATTATGAGCTCATGTGCAAGTTTTAACTTTTAACCGCTTTCGTCATTATTATTATATATTTTTTCAAGAATTGCAACATCATGGAAATACATCTCCAACCACGTCACATCAATGCACCCGTGGTTGTTGGCACATTTCAACTCTGTTGAGATTTGGATTTGGGTCACATAAATGTGCACCCGAGTTTTAAGAAAATTAAATTATTAAAAGGCGTGCCTAAAGCGACTAGCGTATCATTTACTTTGGGTAGGGCCGTGAAATTTTGCTAAACGGTCCATCCCGAAGTCTAAGCAATTTTAAAGCAAATATTTACCGAGGGCCCCACAATTTTGTATTTTTATTCGGTGAGGCTCATCTCATTCTTATTTTTTAAAGGAATTTGCAACGTCATGGACATGCATCTCGGACCACGTCACAATCAATGTACCCGTGATTAGAGACACATTTCGACTCCGTTGAGATTTGGATTTGGGTCACATAAATGTGCACCCGAGTTTAAGAATGTAATTTAATTAAATCGCGTCTAAAGAGTCTAACGCGTTATTATCTTTGGGGAAGGCAGTGAAATTCACTAAACAGTCCATCCCGAATTCTAAGTATTTATTATGACCAATTATTGAGGGCCCCGCAATTTGCATTTTTATTTGGCAAGGCTAGTCTCATTATTTATTTATTTTTTAAAAAAGATAATCTTAGAATGACTACATTTTTTTATTTTTCATTTTTCTCTAAAATAAATGAAGAAAATGTCCTACTTTATTTACATACTTTCGAGTTATTATAGTTAAGTTTCGAAAGTGAGTCGTTTAAAGAGTTTACATGGGCAGCGCATAGAATGTTCTACATACAGACAGTAAAAGAAAGAAAAGACTACATTAAACTACAACTTCAAATCTTTCTCATTTTTTGCATTCATGTTTCGAGTAGCTTACAAGATGAACCAGTGTATCGTTTGTGTACCTGGTATTGTCAATACAAGAAGAAGAAGGTCAGCAAAGTAGTATGTAACACAGCAACATACAGCAGCAGAAAGCCCAACACAGTAGCTTCAACACCTCAATCCAGAAATCCCAGCAACACGGAGAAAACTAGTAAAAATGGAGAAGAAAAATAGTGCGGAAATCTCTCTTTGTTTTTTCTTTCTAGATTTGAACTCTCTATGGTGTTCTTCCGCTCTCAATATTTCAGAAAATTTGGTTCTATCTTTTTTACTCTCTCCAAAATGAATTCTGTCCCTGTATATTCTGTGTATCAAGAGTGTATATCGAGTGTATACTGCTCTCTCCGCCCCCTCTTGTTTTTCTTCTCTCTGTCTCGTTTTTCCTCTTTTTTCCCACTCCCTTCTTCCTAAATTTTCTCTTCTATTTATATCAAAATTTTCGAAATTTTCGGATTTATTTTTTTATTTTTTTATTTTTTTAATTAAAAAATCCCACTTACAAATTGCTTTTCTTTTTTTTAGAAAAAGAAATCCCACCTTTATTTACTTTTATTTTTAAAATTTCAACTTTAATTACTTTATCTTATTTAAAATCCCACTTTTTATTTTTTTAAAAGAGAATCTCACTTTATTTAACTTTTCTTTAAAAAAACAAACCACTATCTTTTCTTTTTCTTTCAAAAATGCTACTTTCAATTACTTTAAATTTTTAAAATTTTCAGATACCTTTATATTTATTTTTTAATTCCAACCTTCTTTTAATTTTTAATTTTTTAAAAATTTTCACAAAACTTTTTATTGTTTTAAATTTTCTACATTCTTTTACTTTTTTAAAAGAAAGAGAATTCCACCTATTTTTTATATATTTTTTTATTCAATACTTCCCTTTTTCTTATTTTAAATCATTCCCGAAATTATTATTTTTGTTTTAAAAAAAATATTTTCGGATTTTTTTATATAAAAAAACAAAAAATAATAATAAAAATATTAATAGTGATAATTCAGCTTTTAATTTTTTTGGTATTTTTATCCTATAATAAAAAGTGTAATAAAGCTAAAATAATAGTAGGTTAAAACCCCCTAAAATATTTACATAAAAGAAGTGATAAAAAAAATTAAATGTTGTCAAAAATTAGGTGTTCACACCAGGTTCGTGATCAACATGCTTATTGCAACATGATAGAGGAAGAAATGGATGGCGAGCCATGGTTTTATGATGTCAAGGAATACCTCAGGATGGGGATATACCCAGAGCAGGCCACCGGAGATCAAAAGAGAGCCATTCGGCGATTGGCAAATGGATTTTTCCTTAGTGGGGGAGTGTTGTACAAAAGAACACCAGATTTGGGATTGCTGAGATGTATAGATGCTAGTCAAGCCGCAACAGTTATGACAGAGGTACATGCTGGAGTTTGTGGGCCACATATATGCGGATATGTATTGGCGAAGAAGATTCTTCGAGCAGGGTACTATTGGCTCACTATGGAGCGTGATTGTATCAGTTTTGTGCGGAAATGCCATCAGTGTCAGATACACGGAGATCTGATTCATTCTCCGCCGACAGAATTGCATGCAATGTCAGCACCATGGCCATTTGCCGCCTGGGGCATGGATGTCATTGAACCTATTGAGCCGGCAGCTACCAACGGTCATAGGTACATTCTGGTGACCATCGATTATTTCACTAAGTGGGTTGAAGCTAAAACTTTCAAGTCGGTAACCAAGAAGACAGTGGTAGATTTTGTTCATTCCCATATCATCTGTAGATTTGGGATCCCAAAAGTGATCATCATAGACAATGGTGCTAATCTTAACAGCAGTTTGATGAAAGAAGTATGTCAACAGTTTAAGATTACACACCGCAATTCCACCCCATATCATCCCAAGGCGAATGGAGCAGTTGAGGCAGCCAACAAAAACATAAAGAAGATACTTCGGAAGATGGTAAAAGGTTCGAGGCAATGGCATGAAAAATTACCATTTGCATTGTTGGGTTATCGCACTACTGTCCGTACTTCAGTAGGGGCAACTCCTTATTTGTTGGTATACAGAACTGAAGCAGTAATACCGGCAGAAGTTGAAATTACATCCCTTCGTATTGTCACTGAGGCTGAGATTGATAATGATGGGTGGGTCAAAACTCATCTGGAGCAGTTGAACTTGATTGATGAAAAAAGATTGGCAGTTGTGTGTCACGACCAGTTATATCAAAAGAGAATGGCAAGAGCATACAACAAAAAGGTTCGTCCCCGGAAGTTTGAAGTGGGCCAGAAAGTGCTGAAACGCATCCTTCCACATCAGGCTGAGGCAAAAGGCAAGTTCGCCCCGAATTGGCAAGGACCATTCATTATGACCAGAGTGTTATCCAATGGCGCTTTATGTTTAACAGATATCGAAGGGAAATGCGTCGACATGGCTATCAATTCTGACGCAGTTAAGAGATATTATGTATGATTTCTTTTGATTGTAATTGTTCTTTGTTTGTACTTGGCATTTATCGGAGAAAGAAATGACGGAGGCAATTCTTTCTTCTATCCAAACACTTTAACCTTTGCTTCCCCTTTTGAGCCTTATTTATTCTTTCATGCCCCTCTTTTGGAATCAGTAATGGAAATGAAAGGAAAAGAGAAGAGAAACATAATGATAATAAAGACAAAAGAAAAGTCACAAGAAAAACAAAGGAATTGGGAACTACGTTTGACCTGATTCCTCAAAGAAGGATACGTAGGTGCCTCACGGCTCGGTCATAGTGTAACAAAAAATAAAATCCCCAAGCAAGAAAAACTGGGGCAGAAGTTTGTGTTTGTAATATTGGGAAGAAAGTTTGATTCCAAGAGTTGTAATATTTTACCCATCAAAATGATTTTGAACCCTTTTGATACCCATTTTCTTTTAGACATACACAAAAACCCATATTGATGTCCAAAAAAGACCTCCCGATCAGTATCCGAGAAGTGCCAAGTCATGCAAACGGAAGTCGGGAATAACACTCTGATCCCTAGCAGAGAAGAGGATCATAGGCTGGAAATGAATTGGTAGCCGAAAGAATCCCCAACAGAGAGATTCATATTGGTATCACTCCGATCCCCAGCTGGAAAAAATAAAATGAGAGAGTCTTATCGGTGAAAACCTTCATAGGCACCATAAGGCGACGAGAGTTGAGAGAAATGAGAGAGTCTTATTGGTGAAAACCTTCACATGCACCATAAGGCGACGGGAGTTGAGAGAAATGAGAGAGTCTTATCAGTGAAAACCCCTCGAAGGGCACTATGAGGCGACAAGACAAGATTGGCGAAAAGGATCCGCATTTGGCAAAGAGTTGAGTGCCTGTTTATCCCCAGCAAGTTGAGGTCGTTCGAAAGATTGATTGATACAAGTAGACTGGGTTGATTAATCCGGAATGCACGACATGATCGTTGGGATCGGTTATATCATTCAGATAAGTTCTTTTCTTTTCTTCTCCCCAGCATTCGTTCGGAAAGACTTCTTCTTTTCCATCTTTTGAAATCATCACTATTCATTTCTTTTGTTTTAAGACTTTATCTCCCCAGCAGTTTGTTTTGAGAAAGATTTTTCAGAGCTTACTACTAGTTTCCAAAACGGTGCAAAGCAAAATGCAAATAGGACAGGCCAGAGATAAGACGCCAAAGCAAAAAGAGGTTTGTCGCAAGACCAAATGATGAATGGGTCTAGATTCCAACGGGACCAAATTTCCAGGGGAAGTTGGAGAAAAACAGAAATTAGGAGGTTGAGAAGTTATGGATCAAATTCTAAGAGGATCCCCAGCAGATTTGCGAGATGCAGGAACAACTCCGATAGATTATCGACCAAGTTCCGCGATAATCGGACAACACAGAGCGGGGAAGGAAGAGAAAAGAAAAACCATCCCCAGCAGAAATATCATGCCCAGCAAATAATATCATCCCAGCAAGTTTTGTAATAAAACGCAAAGCAGGGAAAGGAAAAGGGAAAAAACCATCCCCAGTAGGAGTGGCACGACCACTCACCATGTTTTAAACTAACAAATTTTTCTTTGATTTGAAGCAGGGAAAGGAAATGTTATTGACAGCGGGAAGACATGGCCGCAAAGAAGATTATCAAACTGGGGCAAAAAAATTTCTCTCATTGCGAAAATTTTCTTGAAATCAAATACCCACTGGGGGAAGATGGAAGATAACAAAAGTTTGAAGGAAATGGAATCCCCAGTAGTATACGGGAGAAGGCAATACAAATTTTAAAGAAAGCAATCTTGGAAGAAGCAAGATAACCCGAGTTTTAAGGGTAGTGGTCTTTGAATCAGTGTCATCCCCACCATAGTTAAAAGGAGGAAAGTAACTAGTCTTAAAGAAGGAAGATAATTCCCCAGCAGTGTTATCCCCGGCAGGTTTTAGAGAAGTGAAAGCACCAGCTTTAAAGGAAGTAGTCTTTGAAGAAGGAAAATAACATATTTGTGAAAAAAATATCGGTGTTACCCCCAGCAGTTTTTAGAGGAATAAAACACCAGTTTTGAGGGAAGCAGTTCTGAAAAAGGATGATTCAAGTTAGAAGGAAAATGGTTCGGGAGGCAGGAAGGAACAACAACAATAAAACGCATTGTTTAAGAAGTAGTTGAAGTTAGGAACCCGCCTGGAGAATGGAGGTATTACTTTTTACGAAATAGTTGAAGTCAGGAGCCCGCCTGGAGAATGGAGGTGTTATAATTTTAAGAAGTTGTTAAAGTCAGGAGCCCGCCTGGAGAACGGAGGTGTTATAATTTTAAGAAGTTGTTAAAGTCAGGAGCCCGCCTGAAGAACGGAGGTGTTACATTTTAAAGTTTATTGAAGTCAGGAGCCCGCCTGAAGAACGGAGGTGTTACATTTTAAAGTTTATTGAAGTCAGGAGACTGCCTGGAGAATGGAGGTATTATCTTTAAATTGTTTATTGAAGTCAGGAACCCGCCTGGAAAATAGAGGTTGTTATATTCTCAAGTTGTAGTTGAAGTCAGGAGCCTGCATGGAGAATGGAGGTATTACATTCTGAGTTGTAGCTGAAGTCAGGAGCCCGCCTGTAGAATGAAGGTTGTTAGAATTTCAAGTCGAAGTCAGGAGCCCGCCTGTAGAATGGAGGTATTACGTTTTGGGAAGTAGTGAAGTCAGGAGCCCGCCTGGAGAATGGAGGTTGTTGTCATTTCAAGTTGAATTTGAAGTCAGGAGCTCGCCTGGAGAACGGAGGTGTTACGTTTTAAGTCATAAATTGAAGTGAGGAGCCCGCCTGAAAAATGGAGGTGTTATGTCTTTAAGAAGTTGAAATTAGGAGCCCGCCTGAAAAATAGAGGTACTATATTTTTAAGAAGCTGTTGAAGTCAGGAGCCCGCCTGTAAAACGGAGGTTGTTTATTTTGAAAGTTGAAGAAGTCAGGAGCCCGCCTGTAGAATGGAGGTTGTTAAATTTTTAGTTGATGAAGTCAGGAGCCCGCCTGTAGAACGGAGGTTGTTTATTTTAAAAGTTGAAGAAGTCAGGAGCCCGCCTGGAGAATGGAGGTTGTTAAATTTTAAGTTGGAGTCAGGAGCCCGCCTGGAGAATAGAGGTATTATATTTTTAAGAAGTTGTTGAAGTTAGGAGCCCACCTGGAGAATAGAGGTGTTGTATTTTTAAGAAATTGTTGAAGTCAGGAGCCCGCTTGGAGAATAGAGGTGTTATATTTTTAAGAAGTTGTTGAAGTCAGGAGCCCGCCTGGAGAATAGAAGTGTTATATTTTTAAGAAGTTGTTGAAGTTAGGAGCCCGCCTGGAGAATAGAGGTGTTATATTTTTAAGAAGTGGTTGAAGTCAGGAGCCCGCCTAGAGAATAGAGGTGTTATCTTTAAGAAGTTATTGAAGTCAGGAGCCCGCCTGGAGAATGGAGGTGTTATATTTTAAGAAGTAATTGTTGTTGAAGTCAGTAAAGCAGAGGAATACAACAAAAATCCCCAGCGGGAAACAATAAAAATCCCCAGCAGAGGAAGGCAGTTCAAGATTCGAAGGAAAAATAATGCGAAGCTCACAAGAAGGAAATAAGCAGTTCGAGATCGGCAATCAAGGGAGAATACAAGTCAAATCAGAAGTAAAGAAATACCAGAGGAAACACAAGGCAACAAGGCAGCAACAGTCACATGACCAAGTTTGAGAATAAATCTTTGTAATTCATAGATCATAGCTTAGTATAACTTCTTTATCTTTCATCAAGGTGTAATAAGGAGGTCAGTAAGCGGTAACATCAGCAGCAACAACAGTAACAACAAAAAGGCAGTCCCATGGTAGTCCCAGCTACCGAAACTTCCCGAACTACATTGACCTGATTCCCTTTTAGCCAGGGATATTTAGGAAACCTTTGAAGCAAAGGTTCGGTTTAAATCTCTTCAAAAATGCTTCACACGGAGTATTCCAACGGGCAAAAATCGCTTGTATCCGCTTACTTTATCTTTGCACGAAAACTCTTTATGTTTTCGGACAAAGAGGGGCAGCTGTGAGCACGTGATTTTTGCCCTATGAGAACTACTCCCAAAAATTCAAAATAAAATAGTTTTGTGTTGTTTGTGATTTATTTGTATTTTTGTCTGTGCATGTTTATTTCTACTTTAATTAAGAAAAATACAAAAATATGTGTTGCATGTGCATTTAGGATTTAATTTTACAATTTAGGAATTAATTAAACAAACAAGTTTGTTTTACAAAATGGAAAAATCACAAAAAAAAATATGTACTTTGCATTCTTGCATTTAATGTCCAAATTGTGAGATTTTATCTTTATTTGATGTTTAATTTCGTGTGATAGTTATTATTAAGAGTTAATATTTTAGTTAATTGTCAACTTTATAATTTAGTTAGGATTTTTAGTTGAAAAGGAATTAAAAGAAAATGAAAGAAAAAGAAGAAAAGAGTGAAATTGGGCCAATTTCAGTGCAAAAAATCAGGCCCAAATCACCCATGAACCAGGTCCAGTTTGGCCTGGCCAAAGACGTCTTAAAACGACGTCGTTTGGTCACTCTTAATCAAGGTCATTGGATTAAATCGATCCAACGGCTGAGATTCAATATCCCTTACCCATTCCCTGGCCCGACCCGTTCCCCGGTTCAAACCGCCCCAGTATTACTCCAAACAACACCGTTGCCTATCAAGTGAATTGATCCAGGCCGTTGATCGTGCTTGATCCAACGGCCAGGATTAAAACACCCCCTCCGTATATATTCCTAAATCTTACCCCACGCCCCCAAAGCCATACCCACCCCCTCACCTCTTCGTCTCTGAGCTTCAAAGACCAAACAGATCCCCCACCCCTTGCCATCGTGCACCGCCCACCAGAAATCGTCTCACGGCGGTTCTGGTGGTCCAAACAGCCCCAAAATTACACCACAGCCTCCGCACGACGTCCTCTTTCCAAATCATGTATCGTTTTCCCTCGAATCAGTACCCAACGTCTCGAATCTTCAATCAAAGAATTAGCCTAAAACCTCACCCCCTCCGATGACTACCAAATCAACACCCCTAAGCCATTTGATCACCCTCATTGCAGATCCGCTAACCATTTGCATCGAATAAACCTCCAGCTTCTCGAATCTTCGATCGAAGATTTGAGCAAAACTTGAAATTACCCCAACCGGCCCCAAACTCACACCATGCTACCCACTGACCTCCCTCGTTCCCAAACCACCCTTAGTTTGCGTCGAATCACAATGGAAAGCCTCGAATCAAAAGTCTCAGAGTGGTGATCTGAAGCTAGTTCAGAGACTGAGGTCAAAACGGACTTTAGTCGAATGTGTTCTCATTCAGGAACACTCGACTAGGGTCCGTCTTGGCCCCAAGTCCAAAAGGCATCGGAGGTTCGAACCCAGGCCCCGTTTAATTGGTAGGTTTTTGTTTTATCTTCTTTTTGTTCAATAAATTCATCCTCTACTCCTTTCTTATTTTTTTTTAAATTCGAATGTTTTGTGCTTACTCTGTATTTTGTTTCTTATTTTGTTTTCCTGAATGATTCGAATCAGTCAGTATTAATAAGTTTTGTATAAACTGTAGCTATTCCCGTAATTGCTTGCTATTACTGTTAGTTCGAAGTATGTCATCTGTGATCGCCCATCACTTTGTATATGAATTCAGTGTTTTCATTTAATGTATTTATAGTGTTGTTCGTATTTAAGTTTAACATGGAATTAGGTTTAGTTATTCCCTGAATCATTGTTCTTATGTTGATGCCATTTGATCTGATTTAAATTCTAGTTTGAATGGTCATTTGAGTTTGAATTGAACAGGTTATAGCTGAAAGATGTAGTATAGATTAAAGGGTTGGGTAGGATAGTAATTTAAGGGGCTTTAGGAGGGTAATTTGGGAATTGAAAAGTTTAAAAATGGCTAGTTTAAGTGGGTTGTCAGTAAAACACTTAATTAACATTAAACTAATGCATTTGTTTAGTGCTAATGGGGAACAAGACATAGTGGTAGGGGAAGGTTTAAAGGAAATGGATTAAGAATAGGTGCCCATACCTGTTTGAGCAATTAAATAAGGGAAAGACAAGGGTAGTGGGGGACAAGTGAGTTAAAAGAGAACAAAACATGTGGTAGTGGTGGAAGAATATCATGGGCAGAAAATCTGATAAGACAGAGGGGGGCAGGCCTGTTTTGGGGGATATATAGAGTCATTTTAGACAGAAGAAGAGAGAGGTTTTTTAGGACAGAGATAGGGGCTGGTTTTGAGAGCAGAAAATCAATTCTTTTAAAACTTTTGAGTCTGGTCTGGGCTTTCTTTTTGAGGGTCAGTGTTACAAAAATAGAGAAAGTCCTTGGGAGTTTCACTAGTCCTGAAGAAATCAATTGATTGCTAGCTACTGGAATCAGTATTTGTTTTCTACTTAGTTTTCCAGTAGACTTTTGATTTCAGTCGAGACCTTCTCGGATCAATTTGAGTGTTTTGTTGCTGTGGTATGTTTCTAGGGTCAATTTGAAGGTCATTTGGGTTTATTTGAATCAGTTTTGGGTTAATTTATTCATCTTGTTGGTTTAAAACATTTCTGAACTCTTACTGGATTGAAAAAAATGTTTCTGGGCTGAGCTGGTTCTGTTTGTGGCTGTTTGGAACTTCAAATTGCTATTGTGAATTGTTGTTGTATTGCTGCTCGCATTACTGCTGCTGCTGATCTTTCTTCTACTTTATATCTATTCCAATTCCAGGTACACTTCCTTGATTTGCTTCCATGTAACTCCAAGTTGAAGTTGAAATGAAAATTGCTATCAGATCTCCGCACTTTGGATGTTGTCTGATATAGTTTAAGTGGTTTAAATTATCACTTGTTGCTAGTTGATTAAGATGGTATTGATTTGAGTAATAGATTGAGCTGTATTAATGTGGAATCTTAAGTGGGATTTCCTTAGGCTAATCTGAATTATATGTTGCAACTAACTGTCAGTCAGCTTGAGGATCTCGAGTTTGTTAATTGGTTAGATCGATGAGTGCGAAATGAAATTGGTCGTGGCTAATTTAGTTTGTATGTTTAGTATAGAGTTCTCGAACATGCAGTAATGTGAGCTGAAATTATCCTTCATTTTGGCTAGTTTAATTTTGTGCCTGATAATTTGATTATTAAAATTAGAAGGCAGTTGAAATAGGAAATCACTTCGAGTTCTTGAATTCTCATGTGTACTGACAGTAAACTAGCATGAAACCCTGAATCGTTTGAACATTGATTTAACATCCTCAATATATGCTTTCTTTCACCCTAATAGTATCCAATAGCTCATCAAAAGATAAGTAGAAATAATCTGAGCTTTAAGCTGAAATCAGAAAGGTTAGTTATTTCATCAACCAATAGGTGAATCACGTTTTCCTTTGTTGTAAATGGTGAAATACGAATAACTTGAAGCTGTCTATGAATACTTGAATGTCATTTTTGAATGGGCGATCAAGGCTTAACAGCCCATTCGAGGTTGGGCTCCAATGCATTTCTAGCGGCCCAAGTTTGGTTTTAATTAAACACCCGTGTAAACTTGGGCTCAAGCCTAAGACTGGCTTGCTCTCGTGTGTGCCTGGATTTTGGTCCATTTAAACGGGCTGTGCTTCAGGCCCAAGCTGGCTGAAGTAGCGCGAACCCATTGACCTCAAATATAGTCGTTATTAATTAGGATTTCTTTCCCTTATTTTTAGAGACAAGAATAATTAGAAAAATCATAGTCGCTTAGGGATCAGTCTTTAAATAAAAATGAGATGAGCCTCGCCAAATAATAAAAAAAAATGCAAATTGCGGGGCCCTCAATAAATGGGTAAAGTAAAACATTTAGAATTCAGGACGGGCCATTTAGTGAATTTTGCGGTCTTCCCCAAGATAATAATGCGTTAGTCTCTTTAGGCGCGTATTTCAAATAACTCTACCTTCTTAAACTCGGGTGCACATTTATGTGACCCAAATCCAAATCTCAACGA
Source organism: Nicotiana sylvestris (assembly GCF_000393655.2). NCBI lineage: Eukaryota > Viridiplantae > Streptophyta > Magnoliopsida > Solanales > Solanaceae > Nicotiana > Nicotiana sylvestris. The sequence goes on from NC_091064.1 coordinate 53,698,274, forward strand.
AGTCGAAATATGTCAATAGTCACGGGTACATTGATTGTGACGTGGTTCGAGATGCATTTCCATGACGTTGCAATTCGTTTTTTAATAATGAATGAGACGAGCCTCGACAAACAAAAAAATACATAAGCTGCGGGGCCCTCTATAAGTGCTTGTAAAATTTCTTAGACTTCGGGATGGGCCATTTAGCAAAAGTTCATGGCCTTCCCCAAAATGATAACACGCTATTCGCTTTAGGTGCGCATTTAATAATTTACTTTCTTAAACTCGGATGCACATTTATGTGACCCAAATCCAAATCTCAACGGAGTCGAAATGTGTCGATAACCACGGGTACATTGATGTGACGTGGTTCGAGATACATTTTCACAACGTTGCAATTCTCTGTTAAAGTAATAATGATAACAATAAAAGCGGTTAAAAATTAAAATCTGCACATAGGTTCATAATTGTATAAAAATCAGATAATTAAGCCGAATATGACAGTTGAGCGACCGTGCTAGAACCACGGAACTCGGGAATGCCTAACACCTTCTCCCGGGTTAACAGAATTCCTTACTTAGATTTTTGGTTCGCGGATTGTAATACAGAGTCAATCTTTTCCTCGATTTAGGATTCAACCGGTGACTTGGGACACCATAAATTTCCCAAGTGGCGACTCTGAATTAAATAATAAATCCCATTTCGATTGTCCTTTAATTGGAAAAACTCCCTCTGCGCCTTCGCGGGGGCGCGGGTGAAAAAGGAGGCGTGACAGTGTTTTGCTGAGGGCGACCTTTTAATAGGTTTTAATCATATGTAAGGACCTTACTTTCTAAGTACGGACTTAGATGTATCTGAGCTGTTTTGATTTTACCATAGCGTTTCATGTTCGGGCACTGCCTAATAGGCTTGCTGCCTCTGGGATTCGATAGCTGGAGCTATCTGATCTTATTGTCAGACAATAGTCCCCGACTCTAGGAGGCCCGTATGCTCTAGGATTTAGGATCCGTTATTTGTTTTAAGTAACTCAACGAATGTATCGATTGTGCAAATGCATTGTGATAAAATATAGAGGGAAAATTTCTTTCATTACTTTGCATGTAGAGTATATAATCATAGGCGCATAAGCTTTCTGCCATGGCAAGAATGAGTTACACGGGTACAGTTGGTTTGACTATTTGACCCTTACAATGAATTCTAATAATCGAGCCTTGGGTTTTTATATCAAATAAGAACACCTTATAAGGATCCTAACTTAGGGCATAATGGTCGCCCCCAGTATTTGAGACACAACTTGTGAGGGTCGAATATTGTCGGTCCAGTATGGGTGGTCAGCAATTCCGGCCTCAGGTCGGTCTTCGAAACTAAGCTAGCACATTTTACTTTTGCCTCATTAAAAACCTTCCCATAAAACCAACTTCAGGAAAAACTAGTCCAAGGTAAAAAGAGTATAACACGTGCTTTAAGACCTAGTTGTCAAATTTACCCTCGATTGAGTACCTGCATAAGTTAGTCCAAAGCATAACAAATATCAAAGGAAATTGTGTTCGTAAAATAGCAGTAGTACTGCTTTAAGTGTGCCACTCGAGCTTATATGAACCTCACTCGAGCTTATATGAACCTTTCCCGGTTATTCCGGCAACTCTATACGGAGCTTCCTATTTCGGGCCTAGTTTCCCGTCATTGGACACCACGTGGCCCAAGAATGCCATAGAATCAAGCCAAAACTCACACTTGGAGAGTTTAGCATATAGCTTTTTCTCACAAAAAAATGGAGCATGGTCTTCAAGTGTTGCTCATGATCCTCTTGGCTGCACGAATGCACCAATGTATCGTCAATGAACACAATGATAAAGTAAACAAATATGATTGAAACACGATGTTCATCAAGTGCATAAAGGCTGCTAGGGCTGGTCAATCAAAAATACATCACCAAAAACTCATAGTGACCATAGCGTGTCTTGAAAGTTGTCTTCAGAATATCTGAATCTCGGATCATTAACTGATGGTACCCTGATATCGAATCAATCTTCAAGAATAGCGTTTCACCTTGTAGTCGATCAACAAAATAATCAATACGCGGTAGTGGGTACGTATTCTTGACTGTAACCTTGTTCAATTTTCTGTAGTCTACGCACATCCTCATGGAGTCGTCTTTCTTCTTCCCAAATAAAAGTGGAGCACTCCAAGGCGAGACACTTAGTCTGATGAAACCCTTATCAAACAACTTCTGAAGTTGTTCCTTTAATTCCTTCAACTCCACTGGCGCCATGCGATATGAAGGAATTGAGATAGACTGAGTGCCCGACACCAAGTTAATACAAAAATCAATATCCCTACCGAGTGGGATGCCCTGTTAGTCTGCTGGAAACACATTTGGAAATTCTCTCACTACCAAAACTAACTTAACGACAGGAGTATCAGCACTAACATCCCTTACAAAGGTTATGTGTTACACTCCATGTTTTTGTATATAAGATTACATCGTAATTCAAATAATGTAAGATCAGAAATGAGATTGCCTTTGAAGGTACATAAAGTAAGTTAATCATGTTACCTTAGAGGTTACACATATTTAAGATAACAAGTACCAAGAGGGTTGAAAGGTTTAGAAGCTAAACAAATTGAAGAAAATAAGTGAAGAAGAGAGTCTCCATGGTGTTATGATGTATTTAAGGGTGCTTGTAAGCTAAGGGGAGCTTTGACTTGAGTTTTTTCTGATTATTTAAGGTATGTATAAAACCCTATTTCTTGGTCTTAGATTATAAATGTGTTAGTTAAGTTATTTGGATGAAGAATTATAAGATAGAACTTGAAGTTATATAAGAAGTTGTTGTCTCTTATTAGACTATTTTGGAGTCATGTATATGACTTCATATGGCTGGAAATCATGGGGAATAGCTTGTTATAATGTTATTATGGTTGTTATGCTTGTCAATATGTTGAGTATGTTGATAATGTTGTAAATAGGAGAAGAAGCAACCACACAATACCTAAAAGTTTTCCATGTTGTTGTTATATCTTGTTGGGTTATTTGATGTTACTTTTATAAAGGATATAAGGTTGGAAGGTCATGTCAACATATATGTTTATATTCTAGACCTGTTTATGGTGTTGTAAGTATAGGGGAGATGGGAAAAAGAGTTGGGATTTTGTTCCAATCCAAGCTTGTCGCTCATTGTGTTAAATTGTAGTTTCGTTGGTGACATTTATGCACTTGTTGTTGTGTAGATTGATTGGTTTTGTTGGGATGTTGGGTGTGTTTTGGTGTTGAAGGTATACTGTTGAAGGTTGTATGTGTTCTTGTTGTTTTGATGGACTTGGGAAAAGCAAGGAAGACGGCCAAGATGTTGTCCGCTTTAATATAAAATAAGTTTGTCATTCGTTGTACGGTAGTTGCATCATTCGTAGCTTAACGATAGTATTATTATCGGCGACGAGACGAGTTCAATGTGGCCATTGGACAGACTGTGATAAGGTATGTTAAGGCTATCCCTTCTTCCCTTTTCGCATAATCCATATGATATAAACAAAACGAGCAAACACAGAACTTTCACAAATGACTTTATTCTTAGAAGTACTAGGGGTGCCTATGTTCTTGATTCCCCATGTGTCTGATCACGCCCAACTATGTCTTATAAAAGACAAAGCGGTCGTTGCAAATATAATTCGGTTTTAAGTCCGGAGTCAAATCCTCAGGGAACTAACCTATCTATTACAACTCTTAGCAATGCTATTATAAACTCAAACAATTTCCAGATGTAAGATTTTGATCAACAAAGTTTGGTTTTTTTGTTTACTACTTCAAATGATATTAAAAATAACAATAAACTAAAGCAAAGGTAATTCAGTGGTAAAAAGGTCTAGGGCATTGATTTCCCCAATTGCTAGTTTAGGTCTTAACTCTTTTGCTATAATCTAGTCGTAATACTCTATGAGGATTAAGAGCTATGAGTTATCGTAATTATCTCTCGATCAACTACGATAATTTACTAGAGCATTCTCTCAAACTACTCTAGCTGACAATATGTGCAGCTCTAAATTATCCCACCAAAGTTTCGTTATCTCTAAACCCACTTTTAAGTTCAAGTAATGAATCTCTTCAATTACCCAAAAGTGGTGTTGTTCAACAACAGTCTAACCTAATATTCTTTCTCAAGCAATATGAGGTAATTAGACACGATTAATCAAAGGCCCATTCAATTAATCACCTTACAAAATGTAGTTGAAAAATCATATAATAAATCCAGCTCGATTATAACAAGTTGAGTCAAAACTTCAACCAACAATTGGTTCCATCAACCCTAGATCAATTGTTTAGCTACTCATAACAAAATAAGATAAAACTACAAAGTTGTTCATAATGTATAATTGCAAGAATTAAAAGGAGATAGAAAAACTCTAATGTTTGGTTGATCTCCTCACACTTGTTCTTGCCTCCAAAGTAGTCTAAAAACAAGCTTAATAATATCTTGGGCGAGCTTCTAGAGTTTATAAAGGTTTGGAATAAGTTTTCCCTGAGTTACACTTTGGTCCCCAAATTTTCTGGTATCTGCACAGTTCACCGCGGCCGCGGTGAAGGCCAACTATTCTGCCTGCATTTTGTGGACTGCCGCGATCCTACCGCATTCCCACCGCGGTCGCGGTGGATTTCACCCCAGTCCACTTTTTGCTTCTTTATGCTCGGGTTCTTCTTGATTCGACATTTTCTTCACATTATTGATTCCAAAACACTCCATAGTTCTTCCTAACCTGGATTATTCCCTACGAAGAAAAAGAACACCAATTAGAGCATTTTGTTATCATTTCGCCTAAAAAATAACAATAAAGCATGGTATAATTATTGTGCAAATATCGTCTATATAGCCTAATATCAACACCCCCACACTTAAACCATTGCTAGTCCTCGAGCAATCCACCTCACTCTATCAAAGTTCCTTCCCTAAGCTTTTCCCTTAACGAATAACACCCTGAACAATTCACCAAAGTTGCACCTAATAGTGAACAACATGTGCCTCAGAAGTCGAATCTCTCGTACCATGCATTATTCACACTTACTCAAATCACTCTATACAGAAGTCAAGACTTGCCTTTCCTTCGTGAATTAGATGCCCTCACATCACACAAGAGAGTAGTTCCACAATTAATATTATTAAGAACAATTAGGAACTATGAGTAAAAATTCACTCACTCTCCAAAAGAACATTCACATGCCACAAAGATGCACCATAGGCTTGCTCGTAGTGTATTACTCTACTAATCAGGCCTATTCAGTCTAAGATCAATTAGGACTTCACTTGATTGTAATGTAGGCTAAGGGATTGGTAGGATATATTTGGATATAGTGACTAACCTCCCTCAGCACTTTTAATACAACACATTAACATTCCAAATCATACTTATGTCAACCAGACGTTCCACCACAATTTATTTATAACATCCCATTCCTTTAAGTGCATTTGTATCAAGCTACCACTTATCAACTACTACATTTATTCACATTTTTTTCGTGGTGCTTCTTCTTTTACTCTTCAAAACTGCACCTTTCCTCTATTTCATTGGCTCCACTCAAAAACCAAACCACACTTTAACTTTTGCATATGTCAAGGCCATTCAAGTGCTCATGGGAGGTAAAAAGGGTTCAAACAGATGATTATTCAAACACTTGGGTAAGGTTCGCAATGTGGTTGCCAAAGAAGCAGGCTTATAGACTCAACGTGGTTAACAACGATGTATTACATTTAGGTGGGTTTACTTTATATTTCTGGCTTAACAAAGAAATGCCTATATCATTTCTAAGACTGAATGAAGCTACTATTTTGCTTTGCAAATACACAGGGCAAGTGCTAGGCATCAAATGTGAAGCATAGAATACAGTATAGCTCTCACACACATGGAATATGACTCACTCCATATTGATTTATCATGACATTCTCTTTTGAGTGTTCAAGTCAGTTACAAACATACAACTTTAAGGCACTTTGGCAAGAGTCAACCATTGAGACTAGGCGTTACACTCTAGTGTCGATTGTGTTCAGGTGTATTAACGCCAAGGGATTCTCTTTCTATTTTAGCTCGTAGCCCACCAATCCTAACTAAAACTAAAAACAAAATAAACAAAAAATACATACACCCGGTTCAAGCTAAACCCCTGGAAAAGAACCGTGGCCCAAAGAAAACCAAGGGGGAGTTACTACACTACCTAAAAATAAAATAAAAAATCTTTTTGGTATTTTCTCTAGACTAACTTCCCTCAAGAAACTTTCTCAAATATCCGTCATCAGGAATAGTCCTTATATTCTTTTTTTTGTTTTACTAATGTCCCTTAAGAGACCCGTCGAAAGGTGCCCGTCTTCGGGCCAAGTCGAAGTTAACTACATGACCGTACCATGCCAATCAATCAAAAATAAAGCAACATCATACAAGATTACACAGTCTATATACAACAACAACCATCCCCCACCCCATACTTAAAAGTATGGCATATCCCCATGTCAACAAGTAAAAAGTAGAGTAAGGTAGGGGGACTTCCCTGAAAATCAAACTTGATCAGAGACAGTGCCAGGATCGAGGTAACATGATCTTCCTAGCGCTCGAAGCCATCCCATAATCTTTTTCTCTGACTTTGCCTGTTGCGTGGCCAGAGTGTCAACTCTGGTGCCCAGGTCTGTGACAGAAGTGCGAAGACCAGCCATTTCTTGCTCCAGGGCTGTCAGGCGGGTACTTCGGCAGGGCTGTGATGGGCCTGCTGCAGCAACTCTCGTAGGTGGTAGGACCTCAACTACCTCAGCATCATCATCAGATTCATCATCCGATTCATCAACATTCACCACCAGCTCTCTTCCAACTCCGATTTTTCTTGCCAAGAATGGGGCTTTCAATGGCAATTTCCCATCAACTCTAAGGTTTTTAGGGACTCTAGCAAGACGGCACCGCTTGGTGACCAGAGAAGGGAAGTAGAAGCCTTTGAGTATCTCAGGTGATCTAATGAACATCTTGTCATGGAGGAGCCAGGCTACATCAAAATCCTGGTGGGTCATAAAACTATAGATAGCTGCTTCCCGTGGCCCATTGACATCAGTCGTATTGCTGGAAGGTAACAAGCGGCTATTGATGTGAGCCAGCACTTTGCCTCCCAATTAAGAGATTGGGAGTTCAATGTTATTAGACGTTTTATCCATATAAACTCCCTGTCAGGCACACATATGACATCAAGAATTGGTGCCCAATGGATCTTCGGGCGGTGGTAAGCAATATAAGCATCCATGTACCCCGTGAATATTGGTAGACGATACACCCGACATATGGCCTCGATGGACGCATTTACCCGGGTATTACGTATAATGACAACCACATTCTCATGTTCCGGGCAGTTAGCATAGAATTCTTTTACCATCTGAACATTGTCCTCCTCTGGTTCCTCAAAGAATATGTCCAGCTAACACCTCTTCAACTCATTAAAGATATTCGGGCATTCCACTTCTAAGGCTTCCCGGTCAATATGCACCTCATGTAACAATTTCTTAGACACCTTTGCATTGTACCTGTACTCCGCCGGTTTGGAGACAAACCTAGTGCTGTCAAACTGTGGCGCACTAGCTTGACCCCTAGCTCTCGAGGAACTTCCCGTTCCACTAGCGGAGGACCCTATGTTGCATCTTTTCCTAGATGGATGCATTTTACCTGTCAAACAGAGAAACACCTATCAAGGAAGGTGTGAGATGTGTGAACTATGGGTGGTTACTCAGACTTCATCACAACCATGGTCACATTAGCCCTTATAACTCCATTGGAGCAATTCCCCAAACATCTTGTGAGCAAGACAATTCCTAACACCTATAGCCCATATGGATACATCAATGCTTCCCCCAAATCACAAGTTGTACTACATCATTACACCCTACAATAATTAGTTCAACACCCACAAACATACACCTCTATACCACATTATACACATAACCCCTTAACAAGTAACCACAAAAACGAAATTCAAAAGAAAAAGAAAGAAAAAAGAACAAAAATCTACTAGAATTACTACACCATTAAAAACATGAAAATAGCATACAACTAAAACAAAATACAAAAGAAAAGGTGGGGGTGACATACCTTGATGGAAGAACTAGTGAGAGGAATGGAGATGGGGGAATAGGAGAAGTGAAGAAGAAGAGAGAGGAATTTGAGAGGTTAGGGTTTATAGTGAGAGAGAGGAATTGGAGAAGTGGGGGGGGGTTGGGCGGTGTTGTGATGAAATAAAATGGGGGGGGGGGATTTTGAGAAGAAAATAAAAAATAAAAAAATAAAAAATAAAAAATTTAAAATTTACTTACCTGAACGACGCACTTAAGTGTCTCACCGCGGTCGAGCCACGGTCCCACCATGGTCGCGGTGGGTAAAGAAATTCGAGGCAGTGTACAAGCCTCTCAATGTGGTCGAGCCGCGGTCCTACCGTGGTCGTGGTGGGTTACACAAAGTTGAGGCAGAATACTCGCCTCTCACTACGGTCGAGCCACGGTCGCGGTGTGAGGATTTTTTTTTTCAACATTACATACGAGAATGAAACAACAACAATCGTGGGTTGCCTCACACGCAGCCCCTGATTTAACGTCACGGCACGACGCAGCCTCAGAGCATCACTCCTCATTCGCGTACTGGGGCTCTTCCAACATTATTATCTCTCTGTCCCCTTTCTCCTCCGCAATTCCAAGGTAATGTTTCAACCTTTGCCATTCACTGTGAACTTATTCATCCCATCTTCTGATTTAATCTCAACAACTCCACTTGGGAACATTTTCACCACTCTGAAGGGTCCTGACCATCGAGATTTCAACTTACCCGGAAACAATCTCAATCTGGAGTTGTATAACAACACTAGCTCTCCGGATTTGAAGTTTCGGTCCACGATGCGCTTATCATGCATTAGTTTCATCCTTTCTTTGTACAATCTAGCACTCTCGAATGCCTGGAGCCTGAATTCCTCTAGCTCATGTAACCCAGTGACTCTGTTAGTGCCTGTTGTCTCCATGTCCAAGTTCAACTGCCGCAATGCCCAAAGTGCTTTGTGCTTGAGCTCTACTGAGAGGTGGCATGCCTTTCCAAACACCAACTTGTACGGTGACATACCAATTGGAGTTTTGAAGGCTATGCGGTATGCCCACAATGCATTATCCAGCTTCCTTGCCCAATCTGTCCTTCTTGCATTCATTGTTTTTGTAAGGACACTCTTAATCTCCTTGTTGGACACTTCAACTTGCCTGTTCGACTATGGGTGGTACAGGGTGGTCACCTTATGACGAACTCCATACTTTTCCAATAGCCGTGTGAACGCTCTATTGCATAAATGGGTTCCGCCATCACTGAGTATAGCTCTTGAGGTGCCAAAATGTGTGAAAATGTTCTTCTTTAGAAAGCATGTTACCCCTTTAGCATCATTGGTTGGGAGAGCCACTACTTCGGCCCACTTGGAGACGTAGTCAACTGCTACCAATATGTACTTGTTACCATATGAGCTGACAACTGGCCCCATGAAGTCGATCCCCCACATGTCAAAAACCTTCACCTCTTGAATTGTGGTCATTAGCATCTCGTGTCTGCGAGATATGTTGCATGTCCTTTAGCATGAATTGAAACTTTTGACCCAAGCATGGCCATCCTTGAACAGAGTTGGCCAATACAAGCCCGACTCCAACACCTTAGCTGATGTCCAAATTTCTCCAAAGTGTCCACCATATGGTGAAGTTTTTCTTTTGAATTGAGGAGAGTTCATAAGGTACAATACCACTTGCTAAATAATTATCAATGTCAGCATACCACGGTGCCTCCTCTATTGTCATTGCTAGTAACTGTTCATCCGGGAATGTCTCTGTATATCCTCAACCTTTACCTTCTTTTCAGCTCCTTCCAACCTTGAGAGGTGGTCAGCTCCTTGGTTCTCTGTCCCTTTTCTGTCACGCATCTCCAGATCGAATTCTTGTAACAGAAGAACCTAGCGAATCAAGCGTGGCTTTGACTCCTTCTTTTCCATCAGGTACCTAATTGCTGCATGGTCAGTGTAAACAATAACTTTCGAGCCAATCAAGTATGACCTGAATTTGTTGAATGCAAAAATGACAGCCAACATCTCCTTTTCCGTCACGGTGTAATTGAGTTGTGCACCGCTTAGCATTCTGCTTGCATAGTGAATTAAGTGCATTAGTTTATCCTTTCGCTGCCCCAAGATTGCTCCTATAGCATAGTCACTTGCGTCGCACATGAGCTCAAAAGGTTGCTCCCAGTTGGGTGCAACAATGATGGGTGCAATCACCAATCTCTTCTTCAACTCCTCCAATGCCAACCTACAATCATTAGAAAATACAAAGGGGTGATCCTTTTCGAGGAGTTTGCATAATGGGTTAGCAATCTTCGAGAAATCTTTTATGAATTGCTTGTAGAACCCGGCGTGCCCAAGGAAACCTCTCACCGCCTTGACTGAAGTAGGTGGTGGCAACTTCTCAATCACGTCAACCTTAGCATGGTCAACCTCGATTCCCTTACTGGACACTCGATGCCCCAAGACTATCCCTTTTTGTACCATAAAATGGCACTTTTCCCAGTTCAGCACTAAATTTGTCTCCACACATCTTCTGAGCACTCTTCTTAAGTTGTGAAGACAGTCCTCGAATGAACCCTCCACCACGGAGAAATCATCCATAAAGACCTCCATAATGTCCTCCACCATGTCTGTGAAAATGGCTAACATGCACCGTTGAAATGTCGCTGGTGCATTGCAAAGCCCAAAAGGCATTCTCCGAAAGGCAAAGATGCCATACGGATAAGTGAATGATGTTTTCTATTTGTCTTCGGGGGCTATTGAGATCTGATTGTACCCTAAATATCCATCTAAGAAACAAAAGTGCGATTGCCCGGCCAGCCTGTCCAATATTTGGTCAATGAATGGTAGGGGGAAGTGGTCCTTCCGGGTGGCTGTGTTCAATTTCCAGTAATCCATGCAAATCCACCATCTGTGACTATACGAGTCGAGATCAACTCGTTGTTCTCATTCTGTACGACCGTTATTCCCCTCTTTTCAGCACACATTGAACAGGGCTGACCCAATTGTTGTCAGAGATGGGGAAGATGATTCCCGCTTCTAACCATTTGATCACTTCCTTCTTCACCACCTCTTTCGTATTCGGGTTTAGCCTTCGTTGATGTTCTCTAGAAGGTTTGTGCCCTTCTTCCAAGAGAATCTTGTGCATACAAAAGGTTGGGATGATACCCTTTTTTATCTGACATGGTCCAACCAATGGAAGTCTTACATTCCTATAGTACCTGCAGGAGCTGCTCTACCTGCACATCTAGCAAACCGGATGATATAATAATAGGCAAAGTAGAATTAGGCCCTAAGAAAATGTACCTGAGGTGAGCTGGGAGTGGTTTCATCTCCAGCTTGGGTGGTTCCTCTACTGATGATTTTGCTAGAGGTGTAGCCCTTTTTTCTAACTCAAGGGACTCGAACTGAGGTTCCCTTTTCCAGAATCCTTGGTCTTCAAGTGCCATGACCCACTCAGCCAACCATTCACCATCTATCTCCTCTAAATTTGTCAAGCAGGCCTCCAATAGATCTTTAGCAGTCACGGTCACATCATCTTCATGCAGGATCACATCCACTGCCTCCACTAGGGAGCAATTAGAATATTCACTAAGTCTCCTCATGGATTGCTGAACATTGAATATGACTTCTTCATTGTTCAGCCTCATTTTTAATTCCCCAGTTTCACAATCGATCAGTTCTCTCCTAGTAGCTAAGAATGGCCTCCCTAAAATGATAGGTATCTCCTTATCTACCTGACAATCCAGACTAACAAAGTCTGTGGGGAACACAAACTTCCCCACTTGTACCAATACATAATCAAGAATTCCTGTCGACCTTTTAACCGTGCGGTCAGCCAGTTGCAAAAGCATCAAAGTCTGTATAGCTCTGCCAATTCCCAGTTTGGTATATATGGCCAACGACATCAAGTTTATGCTGGATCCTAAGTCATATAATGCCTTTGCAAAGGCATAACTCCCAATAGTGCACGAAATATTAAAGCTACCTGGGTCATCCATTTTTGAGCCATGGGTCTTGTCACTACTGCACTGCAGGTCTGTGTCAGAGTTACTGTGGACAGGTCCTGAAAATCAAACTTCCGTGATATTAGGTCCTTCATCATCTTTTCATAGCTTGGCATCTCCTTGAAAGCATCCATCAGAGGAATATTCAATTGAATTTGATGAAGCATCTCCATGAATTTCCTGTATTGATCTTCCTTCTTTTGTTTTGCCAGTCTCTGAGGGAATGGTACATGTATCACCCTTTGTGCACTGCTCGATGGCTTCTCTTTGTTGGGGTTCTGTGTCATAAGAGGTACCACCTGTTCTGCAGCTTGTTCATTCTCCTTAGCCTTACCCCTATTATCTTGAGCATGTTCAACCACCACTGTAGTAAGCTCTGCTGGTTCATCTACCTCCAATGGAATTGGAGTTGCTGGCATGGTCTCTTTGCTGGCTTGTGTGACTTCCTACTCTCTGTCTAAATCTCTCCCATTCCAGAGACTTACTGCCATCAGTTGATTCGGGTTTTGCTCCTTGGGGTTAATGTTCATGTATGCTGGCAATGTTCCCTGAGGGTGATTGTTTAAGGCCATAGACAGCTGCCCCAACTGAGTTTCAATGTTCTTTTTTGCTGAGTCACGCACTGCCAACTTTTCCTGCATCTTACCTTTTTTTCCAATGAGTTGTTGAAGCATACCCCTGATCTCTACCATGTTGTTATCTTGTTGCTGAGGAGGTGGTTGATATGTCAACTATTGCTGGTTCTGCTGTGGATAGTCCTTTTGTCTATGATATGGCACCATTTGGCCTTGGGGTTGCATACCTCCATATTGTGGCATGTTTGGTCTGTATTGCTGATTTGGTGCCGGTCTCCACTGCTGTCCTCCTTGTCTCTGACCCCTAAAGTTATTGACATAATTCATGTCCTCTCTTACCCCTTGGTTGTCACCTTCTCCACTCCATGAACACATATAAGACTGATTAACGCAGGGTGTACACAGTCCTCTATTAGTTGTGTCAACAATATGCACTTGCTTTGTACCCATCTCATCAATCTTCTTTGTCAATATACTCATCTGAGTCATGAGTGTGGCCATATTCTCTGCATGCGAATTATTTGGGTCAAGATGAACTAAATGCACTATTGGTGCCAGTGTTGTACCTCTCGTCATCTACCCTGTATTTTGGGACATCTTGTCAAGAAGGAATTTGCACTCGGTGAATGTCTTACTCAAAAATGCATCTCCAGCTGAAGCATCCACATTGGCCTTTAGATTGTCAGCTAACCCCATGTAGAACCTCTAGCCGAGCATTTGGTATGGAATACCATGGTGAGGACACTTTACTAGTATCCATTTGAATCTTTCCCAAGTTTCCTGCAAGGTCTCAGTCGGTTGCTGCTTGTACTGCAATATTTCATCAATCTTCCTTACAGTCTTATTGAGCGGGTAGAACTTATTCAGGAACTGCTTGACTAATTCCTCCCAGGTGACAATGGAATTTATTGGGAGCAAATTCAACCAGGTCTGAGCTTCCCCAGTCACAGAGAATGGGAACAGTAACAACTTGATAGCTTCTGGGGTCACATTTGGCTGCCTTTGGGTCACACAAATCGACAGAGAATTTTTCAAGTGTTGTTGAGGGTCTTCAATGTGTGACCCAGAGAACAATCCCTTATTCTACAGCAGATGCAACATGTTGTTGGTGATCTGGAATGTCTCTGCTTGAATTTAGGGCACAACTATGGCAGTTGCTAGGTTGTCAGCTGTGGGTTGTGCCCAATCATAAAGTGCAGCTTCTGGCACAAGAGGTGCCACCACTCTGACGTTTGGGTTAGCTGGCTCATCCCTGATGTTTCCGTTGACATTCTCTACGTCACCCATGTCAATTTCAAGTTGGTGTGTTTTTTGTGATTGTTGGATCCTCTTGTTAGCACGGTTCAATGCCCTGAATGTTTTCTCGGGGTCTGAGAGTCCTTCAAGCATTTCTCCAGTCTTCAAAGAATTTCTAGGCATGCACCTGAATCCCACAAGAGTTCAAACGTGAGAATTTCAACGAAAAAAAAATTGTTCAACACCTTAGAGGTTTGTTTTAGACTAATAATTCCAGCACTACTTCTAAGTTGTAATATATAACATCGTTACATCCCTAACAATGGTGCCAAAATTTGATCACGCCCAACTATGTCTTATAAAAGACAAAGCGGTCATTACAAATATAATCCGATTTTAAGTCCGGAGTCGAATCCCCAGGGAACTAACCTATCTATTACAACTCTTAGCAATGCTATTATTAACTCAAACAATTTCTAGATGTAAGATTTTGACCAATAAAGATTGGGCTTTTTGTTTACTACTTCAAATGATATTAAAAATAACAATAAACTAAAGCAAAGGTAATTCAGTGGTAAAAAGATCTAGGACATTGATTTTCCCAATTGCTAGTTTAGGTTTTAACTCTTTTGCTATAATCTCGCTGTAATACTCTATGAGGATTAAGAGCTATGGGTTATCGTAATTATCTCTCGATCAACTACGATAATTTACCAGAGCATTCTTTCGAACTACTCTAGCTGACAATATGTGCAGCTCTAAATTATCCCACCAAAGTTTCGTTATCTCTTAACCCACTTTTAAGTTCAAGTAATGAATCTCTTCAATTACCCCAAAAGTGGTATTGTTCAACAGCAACCTAACCTAATATTCTTTCTCAAGCAATATGAGGTAATTAGACACGATTAATCAAGGGCTCATTCAATTAATCACCTTACAAAACGTAGTTGAACAATCATATAATAAATCCGGCTCGATTATAACAAGTTGAGTCAAAACTTCAACCAACAATTGGTTCCATCACCCCTAGATCAATTGTATAGCTACTCATAACAAAACAAGATAAAACTACAAAGTTGTTCATAATGTATAATTGCAAGAATTAAAATGAGATAGAAAAACTCTAATGTTTGGTTGATCTTCTCACACTTGTTCTTGCCTCAAAAGTAGTCTAAAAACAAGCTTAATAATATCTTGGGCGAGCGTCTAGAGTTTATAAGGGTTTGGAATAAGTTTTCCCTGAGTTACACTTTGGTCCCCAAATTTTCTGGCATCTGCATAGTTCACCGCAACCGCGGCACGACCGCGGTGCGACCGCGGTGAAGGCCAACTATTCTACTTGTGTTTTGTGAACTGTCGCGGTCCTTTCGCGGTCCCACTGCGGTCGCGGTGGATTTCACTCTAGTCCACTTTTTGCTTCTTTATGCTCGGGGGCTTCTTGATTGGACGTTTTCTTTACATTATTGACTCCAAAACACTCCATAGTTCTTCCTAACTTGGATTATCCCCTGCGAAGCAAAAGAACACCAATTAGAGCATTTTCTTTTCATTTCGCCTATAAAACAACAATAAAGCATGGTATAATTAAGGTGCAAATATCATCCATTCATAGGTCTTAGAAAATACGTATGTTGATAGATTTTATTTCATGATCTTAACTGAAGGCATAATGATCTTATTACTTTCCGAGAGATCTTATTGACTTACTTCCA
This sequence comes from Nicotiana sylvestris, assembly GCF_000393655.2. NCBI lineage: Eukaryota > Viridiplantae > Streptophyta > Magnoliopsida > Solanales > Solanaceae > Nicotiana > Nicotiana sylvestris. The sequence continues at coordinate 53,713,869 of NC_091064.1, forward strand.
TATGCATTTATTCATTTATACATGTACATTAACCCATGATCAGATGACGTTATATATATATATATATATATATATATATATATATATATATATATATATATAGGGTATGGGGAAAGGTTACGGCGTTATATATGCACCACCACCTGATCAGCTGGTATACGTTGATGATTTCGCCCACTGAGGCTGATATTATATGATGGGTTGCCCTCAAAGGCTTGAGGATGTTATGTACACTTATACCTATGCATGATATGACATTTATACGCATATACATGACACTATAAATGTTTCATGATTCATTGAGCTATTCAGACTTACACGTTGAGTCCTTTACCCCATGTTTTCTTCATGTCTTTTATATTCTACTTTTCATGCCTTACATACTCGGTACTTTATTTGTATTGATGTCCCTTTTGCCTGGGGGACTGTGTTTCATGCCCGCAGGTCCCGATAGACAGGTGTACAATCCTCCTAGTAGGCTATCAGCTCAGCAGAAGGTGTTGTTGCACTCCACTTGCTCCGAAGTTGCCTATTTGGTCAGTCTGCTTTTGACATGTAATGATTGGTATTGCAGGTCCCTGTCCCGACCTTTATGACATTTATGTACTCTTAGTGACTTGTAGACAGTTTTCATGTATATGGATGATTTTATGGCCTTGTCGGCCTATGTTTTGAGTGTACAAATGATCATTTCGGTCTTATAGGCCCGTATGTCACATGTATAAGATTGTATACTATGTTAGGTCATTCTATGTCGAGTATTCTTTTTGGTTTAATTCTTGTCATCTCATGACGGTCTTTCCAGCTCATTCACCCGTGATAGTATGATAAGAATGATAAGTTACGTTGGTACTCGGTTGAGTTTGGCATCGGGTGTCGGTGGCGGCTCTTAGGTTTGGGTCATGACAAAAGTGGTATCAGAGCAGTTCTGTCCTAGGGAGTCTACAAGCCATGTCTAGTAGAGTTTTATTTATGGGTGTGTTGTGCACCACACTTATAAGAAGGAGGCTACAAGGCATTTAGGAATGTCACTCTTTCTTCTTACTCTAGATCGTGTGGTAGAGCTTAGTTGTAAGAATTCAAACTCCTAACAACAACAACAACAACAACATACCTAGTATTATCCCACACCATGGGGTCTGGGGAGGGTAGTGTGTACGCAGATGTTACCTTTACCTTGGGAGGATTGAGAGGTTGTTTCCAATAAACCCTCGGCTCAGGAAAACATAAGTACCACATTAATGAAAATATAGACAAGAAGGGATAGCACCAAAAAGCCATATAAAAGTAGTATAAAAAAAGATAGTTGGTAATAGATTGTATGTGGTTGTGGAAGAGTTGAGTCAGAGGAACTCGATTTTGCAACATGCTTGTGATAAGTAAATGTGAGGTCTTCAGCATATCACGTGTGTACTAAGATGTGTAAGCTTCTTGATAAGGAGACCTAAGGCAAGAATATCTATCCACCCATATGGTAAAATGAAATAAGAGAATCAGAAGGTAAATACAAGTTTCAGCAAGTAAAAGAAGCAAGGTGAAGAAGGGTACGAGGTACCTAGTTAGAGAACATTATAAGTATTAATAATTCAGGTAGACAAATATAAGCATTTTGAGTTACCTTCAACAGTAACAGAGGTATGTACAATTGGCCTCACCCATCTCAGTTATGCCCTGTGGGAGCTAACAGATATAGTTTAAGAGAAGAATGGGATATCAGGATCCATCTGGGGTTAGAATAACCCAAAATAGTAGATTGATTGTTATCATTAGCTAACATTTATGAAGGATAGTGCAAACATGGTAATAGATCTCTTTGTGAGACATCCAGATGGTGCACTCTAGAATAGTACAGTAAAATATGAATACTAGAATGTTTAAAATTTTCAAAAGATATGTAGTGGAATCCTAGAAGGGATAAATATTTACCTTAGTATGACTCCTGCCCCTAGTGAAAAAAAGACAGAGAGAATGTTAGGCATCCCGAATAGCCAGTGAGATGAATCAAGGGGAGCTAAAAGTGAAAAAACGCTTTGTTGAAGTTCTCAGAATAAAGTGATAGACATAAATATTAGTCGGAGAATAAGAAGAGAATAAATGAAGCATTATGAGTAAGATGTGATAAATGGGTGATAACGGTAAATAAAAACATGACAGAATGACAGAGTCTATAGTAAAGTAAAGGAAAAAATATGAGGCGACAGGCCTTGAGACAATAAAGCTGTATAAGCCATAAGTTATACCCTTATTCCGAGAAATGAGTTGGTGACTCGAACGTGATTATCAGAAGATTAAGTTAAACCCCCGGAGTAATAAAAATTAGTATGGGCTAGTGAACAAGATAAACTGAACGTGAATTAGAGATCGAAAGGTTTGATAATAGTCGGCATCGTGAGATTTTAGAGATAGCGTTCCGGGAATAACAGAATGTACAAAAAAGGAATAACCTATAAAGTTCATTTAGGAAGATGCTTCCCTAAAGCAAGCCCTGAAGCTTAAGGGACTAAATGTGCTTGTTACCCTAGGTATCACTCTCGTGAATAAGAAATTCAGTTATCCTTGGTACAGAAGGGTTACTGCAAGGTGAGTAAGAGTTAGTGAAGATGTGAAAAGACACCAAAGATGAAGAGGTAAAATATTTATAGGTAAATCCTCATAGCATTAACTATTAGTACTCCCCTAAAGGGGGGGAAGATGGTGTGATATGGTATTAAGTTGGAGTTATGTGGTTCAAGTAGCTGTGGAATAGTAAAGGAAGAATACAGTAAAAAGGTGAAAGGAATGAGATTGTAGTTATTCATATCCTACAAATATGTTACGACTCCAGAACATTATGCAAGCACGACGCTGGGAAGAGGTAGTAAGGGTTGCCACCCAGGATGTTATTGATAAATAAGTGCGAATGAACGCTGGATACATAAGGAGACAGTGTGAAAGGTAAGTTAACACAAAAGAAATAACCTAAGAGAGATTATGCAGAATATAGTTATGGCTACATAAGAGGATACAAATAAATCAACAAATTATGCAAGATAAACGTAGTGAACCCCAACATAAGGAATCCAATCTCGTGAATATGACATCGTAATCCTTGAGAAATATTCAGATAGGAGTTGGGATAGTTAAAGGTAATGTATAAGTGTTATTAAAATAAAATAGAGTACCACTGGGAAGACAGTCAAAAATTTCAGTTCAGAAGTAACCATACAAGCAAAAGGGTGCGGAGATAAGTAACTATGTATAATTATAGTCTAGCAAGAACATCAAAAATTCTGTTAGATATATGATGTAATAAGCTCGCAGCTTTACAAGAGTCAGAGGGTATCCCCTAAGTACTACAATAAAAGACTAACTACGGATATGTGTAGGTTGCAAGATGAAGTATCGTAGAGCGACAAGGTTTTATGTAGATGGGAGTAAGGATAAGAAAAGGTGAGTGAGAAGGTGACGAGAATAGGTAAATCCTCAAGAATAAACCCATCAAAAAAAGAGCTAATTGTTTCCAGAAGTTATTAAAAGCTCGGTACAGTCTGAATGAACTAAGAGGAGTATAAGACTAGGATAAATTAGAAGAGATGAAATGTTATCCTGGTAGTAGAATAAGGGTGTAATGATGATATATAAGAGGATGGAGTTTAGGCCTCTGATTTGTTAATGATTTTAAGAAAAGGGATCTCATGAATTGCACGTGATTAGAATACCCCCATAAGATGAATTATGTTAGGATGCTATGAAATACAGTTTTTGAAGTTTAGTATTGTCCCTAGGTAGATTGGGGTATATTGAGATACTTTATGCCTTGTTTTGATTATGTGCTCATGTTGATTCATTATTTATTTGGCTTATATGACTTCTTTCACTCTCTTATTCATGTGATATATCAAGCCTAGGTTTATGATTATTTATGAAGGCATAGGATTCTTGATTGTTGATTTGCTTAAATCATTTGTAGTCATGTAGAATTTCCATGAGCGCATTTCTGCATAATTACTATGAAGTCCTTGTACATCTTTTATGTGTTAGTTCTTGGGAATATGCATACATTTTGTATATGGATACGTGATTTGGACTAAGATTTGTGGCACGAAAGGTAAGGTCGTGCACATGAAATAGAGCTATGGCACACAGACATGATTAACAGATATTTTATTAAACGTAAGCTATCAAGCTACTTGCTACACTTGGATAAGGATCCGACCTGCTAGAGTCAGGTGATTATCCATGTTAGTTTTGGCCACGTGAGCGTGTTGGTCATGGATTGTGTTTTGGGTCGATACATGGATTTTTTATTAGGTTATGGTGATACATGGATTGTGCATCTTGGTACATAGATTGTGTACCAGTTAGTTAAGGGATATAGTTTGAGCATGCATAGATATCTGTAATGACCCGGCCGGTCATTTTGAGAGTTATAGCTCCGTTCTCCCATTTACACCTCATTATGTGCTTTATAGCTATTATATAACTTGTCGGGGTAGTTGATTCGGGTCCAGAGAGATTTTAGAATGAACTAAGACACTTAGTTTCAAGGTTGAAAGCTTAAGTTGAAATAGTTTACTGGATGTTGACTTATGTGTAAACGACTCTGAAATGGAGTTTTGATGGTTTCATTAGCTCCATTGGGTGATTTTGGACATAGGAGTGTGTTCGTATTATGATTTTGAGATCCGTAGTTGAATTAGGCTTGAAATGGTGAAAGTTGAATTTTTGGGAAATTTGACCGGGAGTGGACTTTTTGATATCGGGGTCGGATTTCGATTCCGGAAGTTGGAGTAGGTCTGTGGTGTCATTTGTGACTTGTGTGCAAAATTTGAGGTCAATCGGACGTGATTTGATAGGTTTAGACATCTTTTGTAGAAATTGGAATTTCCTTAGTTCATTATGCTTGAATTAGGTTGCGATTCGTATTTTTTGATGTTGTTTGATGCAATTTGAGGGCTCAACTAAGTCTGCATGATGTTTTGGGACTTGACAGTATATTTGATTGAGGTCTCGAGGGCCTCGGGTGAGTTTTGGATGGTTAGGAGACCAATTTTGGACTTGGCATTTCAGCTGAAGATTGCTCGTTTCTGTTACAAGTTTCCTTGTATGCGATCGCGTGGGCAGGTCCGTAATCACGTAGGCTTGTTTGGGAGAAATGGTACTTTGCTCAATGCGTTCGCGATTGAAGGTTCACGTTCGCATAGGTTTGCTAGCTGTGAGTCACAAATGCATAGGAAATGCCGCATTCGTGAAGAGATGAGGTGGGCAGATGGGTGTCACACATTTGTGCTTCGCGATTGCATGAGGTGAGACGTGATCGCATAGGTTGGAGGAGGCAGAGGTCCGCGTTCGCGGGGATGTCACCGTGTTCACATAGAGTAAGTTTGAGTGGCAGGCTGGTTTGTTCTATGCGAACGTGTGAGGTTGATCGCGTTTGCGATGAAGGCGCACTTGGGCAGAATTATAAGTTTAAAAAATGAGGGTATGATTTCATAACACAAAATTGATTTGGGAGCTCGGTAGAAGGTGATTTTTGGAGGGATTTTCACGTGGGTGTTTGGGGTAAATGATTCCTATCTAGTTTTGGTTAATTTCCATGATTATGCCTTTGATTCCATCATTTAATTTGTGATTTGGGGTGGAAAATTGGGGAAATGAAGAAGAGTTTTTAGGCTAGATTTTTGAGTGTTTGAATGGGATTTTGATATTGGATTTGAGTAATGTTGGTATGGGTGGACTCGTAATCGATTGGGTGTTCGGATTTTGTGACTTTTACCTGATTCCGAGACGTGGGCCCATGAGCGGTCTTTGGACTGATTTTTGACTTTTGATTTATGACTTAGTATTTCCTTATGGAATTGATTCCTTTAGCCCGTTTTGGTTGCATCAAATTGTTTGTGGATAGATTTGAGGCATTCAGAGGCCGTTTTGCGAGGCAAAGGTATTTTGGAGTAGAGATTTGCTCGACTTGAGGTAAGTAACAATTCTAAATTTGGTTCTGAGGGTATGAAACCCTGAACTATGTGTCATATGATTGATTTTGAGGTAACGCACATACTAGGTGACGGGCATGTGGGCGTACACTGTAGGAATTGGCACTTGGTCCTTTCCATGGAACTGTATAGATGATTAATTTGTTGATGTTTATAAATTCTTCATGTGATATAGTAATTGAGCTGCAAACCCTATTCTCATACTTAGGCCATGTGTTGATGCTGAAGGGGCCCTTAGAGGTCATGTACATGTTAATCTATCTGCTAAAATTGTTGTGTTATACTCAATCTCAGTTTTACTTGCATATTATATCTCAGTCTTTGTTGTTCTTTGTTGATACATTATATCATTTCTGTTTGGGCTGATTTTCATGATTTTTGAGAGCCCGAGAGACTAGAGAGATTGATGACTGAGTGAGGTCGAGGGCCTGATTGCGATATATTGATACTATAGCACGTGAGTTTTTCGGGAAGGACGTGAGTTGTCTGTGCATATCCAGATATTTATACTATAGCACATGAGTTGTCCGTGCGGATTATAGCGCTTGGGCTGAAGGAGCCCCTCCAGAGTCTATACATATCCCAGTGAGAGCGGGTACCTAATGAGTATGAGTGTCGAGTGCCGAGTGATGAGCGATTGAGAAAGACTGAGTGACTGTTGCTTTGACAGGATACTTTGATTTCATTTATTGTTGCACTTAGCTGCCATATATCATTGTCTCTAAATATCTGAAAGATATTATATTATGTTCTACTTGAACTTGACATGAGACAACTGATTGGACTTAAATTGACAAACTTGAAAGCATACTTACTTTCCTATGTTGTAATTACTGAAATTGAACTATAATTGTAGCGCTCATCACTACTTTCAGTTCTTTATTTAGTCTTGTTACTTACTGAGTTGGTTGTACTCACGCTACACCTTGCACTTCGTGTGCAGAACCAGGTGTTTCCAGATATGGTGGGTGTTGATCCATTGCGCAGTTGACTTTTCAGAGATTTCAAGGTAGCTGCTCGGTGATTTTGCAGACCTTGTTTCTGATTCCCTATCCTTCCACTTATTGTATTTAGTTTCGGACTATCATATATAGTATTTTCTAGACTAGTGATATTTAGATGCTCATGTACTCAATGACACCCCGATGTAGGGAATTTTTGTGTTGTATCTTGGGTTTTCTATTCCTTTTATGAGGATCTATATTATTTAAAACTGCTTAAATTCATTTTTCTGTTAAAAGTGTTTGAATTAATTGAAATGTCGACTTGCCTAGTACCACGTTAGGCGCCATCATGACAGGTTAGGATTTTGGATGTGACAATATCCTTGATTCATTTTGAGGTATTGATTTAGATACTAATTGTTGCGGGACATCTAAATATGCTAGCTGGGATCCTCGACTCCGTTGGTTGAAGCATCCCATCTTTAAATACTATATCTGAGCAGTGTTATGATTATCTATTGAATTGGAAACGCATGCATTATACCTTTCAACTATTGATATCTTTGATACTTGTTGTTCATAAAATTATTTATTGTTTTGGTTCTAAGCTCTATTTTTATATCTGTGTTGTAAGTATTCTGATGCCCATAGACTCGCCACTACTTCTTCGAGGTTAGACTGGATATTTAATGCGTACCGACTTTGGTCTACTCGTACTATGCTTTTGCACACCTATTTGTGCGGATCCTCAAGTGGGTACTACAAGAGCCTCTTTTTTATCCCAGGTGTTTGCTCAAAGACTTAGAGTGAGCTACACTCCATATATTCATTTCGGATTACCCGAGTCCTTGTCCTTTTACCATTCCCAATCTATTTTGTTATTTCAGATAACCTTGATCATGTATTCAGGCTTGTAATTATTTAATAGTTACTAATGCACTTATGCTACCTAGTACTTGGGGTTGTAATATTTTGGTCGTGTTCGGGCCGTGTTATGATTGTATAGGATATTTTACTATTTTGAGATCATTCTTGCCTTTATTTATGATACGATTCTACTAATTAAAGGAATCTGAATTATATTTTGTTGATCGTGAGTTGTCTTGCTCGGTAAGTATAGCTAAGCAACATCATCGCCTAAGGTTCAATTTTGATTCGGTACGAGTTGGTATTAGAGCCCTAGGTTGTGTAGGTCTCATGAGCAGGTCTGTAGAGTCTCATGGATCGGTTCAGAGATGTTTCTACTTATCTATGAGAGGCTACAAGATATTTGGAAACTTCTCTTTCTTTCATTCTCTATCATGCAGATTTATGTACTCAGGAGTTTGAATCTTTGCTCTTCTATTTTCTCGCAGATGGTGTGGACACATTCATCAAGATTAGTTGGGTCAATGTAGTACCCCAGGCCAGGGCCATGAGAGGATGGGGATGAGGTAGAGGCTTGGTGGAGCACGCGCCGTAGTTAGAGGCCTTGTTAGAGTACCTACTGTGGAGCCACTGGTAGCTCCCATTGAGGAGCAGGTTCTTGATCAGGGTGAGCTGGTTGGACAAGCTCAGGACCCTGAGGGGTTTATCGCAGTCCCAGTACTTTAGGATGCCCTTGTTTGTCTGGTTAGGATTGTGCATGGTTTGTCATATACCGGAGTACTTGCTCTGGCACCGGCTACTTCTCAAGTCAGGGGAGGGGCACATGCTCATGTTACTCATACTCTTGAGAAGGTTGCTTCCATGTATTAGACACCTTGAGTAATAATAATTGGGGGGACATCCTCCCGTGGTTGATGTTAAGCTAGTAATGGAGGCTGCTATGTCTGAGGAGGAGCAGAAGAAATTTGATCGGTTTAGGAAGATGGGTCCTAGACAGTTTGATAGTGATCATTTGGCTAATTCACAGGATTTCTTAGATGGTTGTCAAGAGATTCTGCAGAATCATGGCTTGGTTGAGTTGAATGGGGTCAATTTCACTACTTTCAAGCTCAACAATCCAGCCAAGATTTGGTGGCAATCATATGAGAGTAGCAGTCCAACATGTCAGTTCCACTCACTTAGGGTCACTTTTCACATCCTTCTTAGAAAAGTTCATTCCCATCACGAAGACGGATGAGATTTGAGGCCAGTTTGAGCACATTAAGCAGGGTTGTATGTTTGTGACCGAGTATGAGATGAGATTCACGGAGCTATCTCGTCATGTAGCTTTTCTAATCCCCACCGAGGTTGAGAAGGTTAGGAGGTTCATAGAGGGGTTGATTTTTTTTATAAAGAATGTTATGTCTAGGGAGGCAGAGACAGGGACTACATTCCTTCAAGTCTTGGACATCGGCGCAGGAATTGGCACATTCAGGGTCAGGGTAGGGAGGACATTGTGATGAGAGGCAACAGGTCCCGACATTCCAGCAGTTTCAATGGTACCTTGTATTGAGGTAGGGATTATTGATACCCAATTTTTTCCTCATATCTCTCAAGTACACATATACCTTCAAGTTAGTGCATGAGCATCACCAAGTATTTTTCCATAATTTTCTATAATTTTTAAAGGCTTTTATTCAATTTATTCTTGCATTTTTATATAAATAATTATTAATTGCATCACAACTAATTTTAGCATGATCTATTATTTAATTTTTCATCATTTATATTCATATTAAGCTTTAATTATTTTTATATATACTTATTTTGCATCCTTAGGCTAAAATTGCATATTTTGCAATAATAGACCATATATATGCATAATTATATTATTTACACAAAAATGACTTTTTATATTTTTATAATGTTCAGTAATTATTTTAAATCATTTTCATGCACAAGTGATATTTTTGTTATTTATTAATTATTTTTTTATAAATTATTTTTTGGTTAAATTGGGTATTTAAAATATAGCCCCCTAAAACCCCAATTTCGGACCTAGCCCAATTACCCCAGCCCAATACATCAGACCACACCAAACACCCAACACCTAGACCCATACCCATTTAAAACCCCGACCCAATTCCCTTTTTAAATCACAACCGTTAATCTCTCAAGATCAACGGCTCATATCACCTCACCCCTTTTAATTATACCCATCCGCCCAAACTATAATAATTTTACCCCAACCCGTCGCCCCTATACACTTTCTCTCCTTCATCTTCTTCCTCTCAAAAACCTAGAGGTCATGATTCCTTACCTGTGATGACCCAAGAGGTCATCACTTGTTTTAAAATAAAATTCTGCATTTCGAGACTTTAAAAACCTCTTTTAGCATCACCTCAATTTTTGTGCGCAGTCCGGGCACGTAGCCGAAAAGCCTAAATGTAAACATCTATGAAAAATAATAAATTTTGATTATAAAATTAATTAATTTGACTTTGGTCAACGTTTTGGGTAAACGGACCCGGACCCGTGATTTGACGGTCCCGGAGGGTCCGTAGGAAAATATGGGACTTTGGAGTATGCCCGGAATCGAATTCCGAGATCCCAAGCCCGAGAAATGAATTTTTAAGGAAAATTATTTTCTGAAATTGTTTAAAGGAATTGGAAATGAATTTTGATTAGAACATGTTGGTATCGGGCCTGTATTTCGGTTTCGGTGCCCGGTACAGGTCTTATATATGATTTAAGATAATTCTGTGAAGTTTGGTAAGAAACAGAATCTGTTTGACGTGATTCGTACCTTAAATGCAAATTTAATGTTTAAAGAAATTTTGAGAAATTTCATTGATCTTGAGGTTTAATTCGATGTTTATGATGTTATTTTGGTGATTTGAGTACACGAATAAGTCTGTAAGATGTTTTTGAGGTTGTGTGTATATTTGATTTGGAGCCCTGAGAGCTCGGGTGAGTTTTGGATAGGCCACGAGGTGCATTCTGAACTTAGAAATTACAGGTTTTTATTGCTGGTGTTTCAAGCCTGCAGGCTTCGCATGTCTCGCAAATGCGAGCCTTGCATTGTAAATGCGAGAGGTGGCTTGGGCAGCCTTCTTCGCAAATGCGAATTATATGTCGCAAATGCGATGCCCGCCTAAATCCTCTATGATTGCATATGTGAGTCCCCCAGTCGCAATTGCAACTTCGCAATTGCGATTCCCCTTCGCATTTCCCAACCCATCAGAGGTCGGGGTTCACAATTCCCATATCTGAGACCTGCAACTTTTATACTTAGACGATTTTAAATCCATTATTCACATCTTTTCAAAACACAAACTCCTTAGGGCGATTTTCCAAGAACAACTCTTCTTCCAAATCGATTGTAAGTCAATTTTTACTAGTTTCCTTCAATCATTAACATCTTTTAACATGATTCAAACTCAAAAGCAATGATTTTCATGGGGGAAATGGATGTTTTGGGTAGAACCTAGGTTTTTAAAAAATTGGGTATTTGGACCTCGATTTAAGGTCCAATTTCAAAACAAATTATATATTTGGGTTTGTGGGGGGATGGGTAATTGGGTTTTGGTTCGAACCTCGGGTTTTGACCATGTGGGCCCGGGGCAATTTTTGACTTTTTGGGCAAAACTTTGGAAAACTCATTTTTATGCATTCAAATTGATTCATTTGGCATTTATTGATGTAATTAAGTAACTTGTGACTAGATACGAGCGAATTGGTGGTGGAATCAAGGGGTAAATCTATAATTGAATCGTGAATTGTGTTTGTGGCATCGAGGTAAGTGTTTGGTCTGACCTTAGCTTGAGGGATTAGGCGTTTTGTCCTATTTTCTACTTGTTTCTTGTTGAGTACAACATATAGGCATGGTGACGAGTATCTATACGTTGGTGTCAAGCATGACTGTGAGTCTTATATTGTGATTTTCATGACTTCGTTGTATTATTCATGCCTTGGTAAAGATTTCTATTTGTTATGTAAAGTTGTGGAAAGAATTGTGACCTATGAACATTGAGGAGCGTTGGCTCCAGTTGTATAACGAATTGTGAAAGTATAAGTGATAATTGAACCTCTAGAGCGTTGGCTTGAGTTGTGAAGTGAATTGTGAAGTAAAAGTGAGAAAGAGAAGAGCTCATTATGTTGCCCCCTTGTCGGGCTATTTTTGAGTTGTGGCTCCTTTGCATTGTGTTCTTAAATGATATTACGGATGCTTAGGTTGATGATTCTTTGTGTTGGGTAGGGATTATGGTTATAGCTGAGGTAGTTAGGTGTCGGAACAAGTTTGGTTATAGCTGAGGTAGTTAGGTGTTGTAACAAGTTTGGTTATAGCTGAGGTAGTTAGGTGTTGTAAAAGGTTTTGTTGTAGTTGAGGTAGTTAGGTGTGGTAACGAGTTTGGTTATAACTGAGGTAGTTGGATGTTGTAACAAGTTTGGTTATAGCTGTTTCTCCCTTGTCGGGATGTGATTACTTATACTGTCGAATCCCTTGCCGAGATAGTGTAGACCTTATTGATCCCTTGTCAGGACTCTTGTTATGATTGTTGTCAATATTATATGTGGATCAGGTTGCACGCTGTAACAATATTATATGTGGATCGGGTTGCACGCCGCAACAATATTATATGTGGATCGGATTGCACGCCGCAACAATATTATATATGGATCGAGTTGCACGCCGCAACAATATTATATGTGGATCAGGTTGCACGCCGCAACAATATTATATATGGATCGGGTTGCACACCGCAACAATATTATATATTGATCGGGTTGCACGCCGCAACAATATTATATGTGGATCGGGTTGCACGCCGCAACAATATAATATGTGGATCGGGTTGCACGCTGCAATAGAGATATAATAAAATGGGAACGGGTGGTATGCCTACCACAAGACAAGTGAAATGGGAGTGGGTGGCACGCCTGCCACGAGATACAGGAAATGGGATCAGGTTGCATGCCTGCAACAAGATGTGAAAAGAAAGTGAAATCTACCTTTGTTCCCTTATTCTTGTTAGTGGGTGGTTTTTGATTCCTTAATAATTCTCTTGATATTCTGTTTTTACTTGTTATTCCCCGAAGCATGTTTCCCCATCCCATCTTTATTTGTTTATTTCTTCATTACTTTTCGCTGTATATTATATAACTGCACAGGTTCATTTGGTAGTCTGGTCCTAGCCTCGTCACTACTTCACCGAGGTTAGGCTAGACACTTACCAGTACATGGGGTCGGTTGTGCTGATACTATACTCTGCACTCTTTTGTGCAGACCCTAGTGTTGTGGACATCGGACCGCAGTGAGATTGTTGATTCTTGATCATCAGGTGACCCGAGGTAGGCCTGCAGGCGTTCGTAGTCCTTGGCGTCTCCTTCTATCTACTTTCCTGCTTCTTACATATATTTCGAGAGACAGTGTTGTATTTAATTCTTTCAGACCTTTATTTGTGGAATTCTTAGACCGTATGTGAAACTGTGACACCAGTTCTGGGTAGTCGAGACTCCAACAGTTGTAGTAGATATTCATGTTTAGATAGCTTATTGTTTCTTTCTTCCGCTTATGTTAAATTTCGTTGTTTAAATGTTATCATTTCGAAATTGTTAATGAATATAAAATGGGTAAAAAGATAAATTGTGAAATTAATTGGCTTGCCTAGATCGTATTAGTAGGAGCCATCACGACTCCCGAGGGTGGAAATCCGGGTCGTGACATTACATTATTTGGACTCCTTAATGGCTACCCGATTTTGGTATTACCTAATAGCTTGCCTAAAATGGCAAGCAGATCTTAAGAGATTCGAACCAAATCTAGTTCAAAATCCTTAACATGTTGTGTATTTTGTCTGTGTTCATCTCGTGTTCTTTGTGAGTATGGTTGTTTTACGAATCTCTTGTGGATTCTTAGTTAGCCATAAAGGTTAGCGTTTCAAATCTTCTTTAATTGAACCAAATCTGGTTCGATTTTATGTTTTTTCTGAATAACCTCCTGTCTATATTCATTCTATTAAAATATATGATTCTTTGCCTTTATTTTGTATCGATTTTATGGTTCACCTAAAATAAGGGTTTCAGATCTGTGATTGAACCAAATCTGGTTCGATTTTGGTTTTCTTTTTTTTATTTTGAATAATCTTCTGTCTATATTCATTGTATGCATTATGTGATCCATTGCCTTAATTTTCTGCCGATTTTGTGAAAGTTTACCTAAAACTAGGGTTCAAAACTTTTGCTAATTTTTCGGTACTCTTTCATTTCTCATATGGGACTTATATTTTCCTTATTTCTGTTCAATCTACCATGTTTCCTTTATTCCTTTACCTTATTTACCTTGAGACTGATTGTTAATTGATTCCACATGATATTTTCCTTATTTTAAATGTTACTCGCCTGATTACACGCTACTATGCTCTGTTAACTTACTGAACTCTATACAATTGATTCTGGGTTTAATTTCTTTCCTTATTTGTGTATGTTTGATTTTTTTCCCTTATTTGTTTGCCTAATTGAATACTATTTAAACCCTTTCCCCTCTCCCCTTTAAACATGACTTGAATCCTCAATCCTCAATACCCTTTAAAAATTAGCTTTGAGTATGATTCTGCTATTTTATATGATTCTACTCATGAGTGACACTGTTAGTTGGTTATATGAATCCTTGTAAAACTAGCTTAATGTTTAACTTGTCCATGCACACGGTTTGCTAATCCTGCACCTATTCTGAACTTTGCATTTTTAGGGTACTATCAACATGTAATTAGTTAATTTATCCTAACTTTACAGATTAGCTACTTAATGCATATGTCCTGTCAATTTGTTGCTAACATGTCTAGTATCCCTCTGAATTCATGTGATAACCTGACTATTTTGACTAATTGCTTCTGTGAGTAAACAAGGTCGTCCTAAATGCTAGCATTGAAAAACTAGCTTAACTAGACTGTTAACCAGACTTCAACTCATTTGAACTATGTGTTTGAGCATGAACCTTGTTTGTTTTCTAGGTCTACAAGTTCCATGTCTTGAACTTTGTTTTCTTCCGAAATCAAAACTGTTTAAATCTTCCTCTCTTTATATGTTGTTTCTCTTTTAAAAACTTTCACTCTTAGTCCCTTAGGTTCTATCCTCAACCACCCAGTGTGAGCACTGCTCAGGGTCCATGTGAGACCCTATGAACTCTGACGCACTGGGAACTGGTTCCTAATCTCTTTTAAACATTTCTGAGTGTGTGGTTCTGGTGTGAGCATTGCCCTGGGTCCCTAAGGCCCTTGAGAACTGTGACACATTGGAAACCTAGTTCTACATGTGTTATAGGTGAGACATTCGTATTTGGCTATATTGTACCTATGAATTGAGGCTCGAAGTTGATTGGTTTGAAGGCCCGGTTCCTAGATTTATTTGGGCCTAATGAAGGCTCCCTATAGTGCATTTTATTACTATTGTGTAATTAATTTATTATTTGGTCTGTAATACCTTTGTAATAAACAGATTCTGGGGTATTTGGTAAAATCGGGTGGGAGGATTTCTCATTTCCTTTTGTTGAACTAGGAGAAATCCTACCTATAAGGATTCATTTATGCTATTAATTCTGCTCATTTGTCAAAATTGTTAAGTTCTGCAATGTACTTGGAAACCCTGCCTATAAGATTTTCATTGGTGATGTCAATTCTGCTTATACTCGTACGAGTTTCATATGGTGTGTACATTAGAAATCCTGCCTATAGGACGCATCAATATGTGTTAGCATCATGCCTATAGGACCCCAATGTTTGATTCAATTGTTTGCTGGTAACATGTACAATTTCTGCCCTTGTGCTGCTTGATAGATATCATGCCTATAGGATTTAAATCAATTCAGTAATAGATATCATGATTATATGATTTAAATCAAATTTGTAATAGATATCATGCCTATAGGATTTTACTAATTGGTTTTGAATACAATCGCCATTGTCAATCACTTAGACAATATGCCTATAGAACTTAATAATAATTCTGGATTCTATAAGTGTGATGCATTACTGTTTGAAGTACCCAGACGATATTCATTAAAATCATTAGGCAATAATAGGTCATAATACTAGCCTCATTGAAACTGCATCTATATAATACTGCTCACCTATTTCTCACCTAGATATCCTACCTATAGGATTTTAAGATCGATAAAGATTGTCGATTAATTGCGTGCATTTGCTGTTTATATGCAGAGGTTAACATGAGCCCCTATTTGCTTTGTATTTGCAAGTATTAACATGTTTTATTTGTCACCTAGTCTTTTACATTTCTGAGCAACCTAGGCTTAGTCTAGAACTATACCAAATAGAGGTCCTAATTCCTCTAGGGCCATAGATAAGGGACGGGTAGTGCACGCATAGGAATCGAGATAGAATCAATTACGAACGCTTTAGGTAACAACTTAAAAATAGTAATCGGGTAGTAGGAGATGATAGTCTGTGCCCGTTAAATAATATGAGTAACATCCTGACTCGAGGGAGTTACGAAGTATTATTTATACTGCACGGGGTGATCCTTTAGGCTAAAAACTATAGGACCCCCCATCCCTATTAAATTTCCTCTTGTTTAATTATTAGACTAATTCATAAGTTAAGTTCAGTCGGGACCCACCGTTGTGGATCTCGGGGGGTGCCTAACACCTTCCCCTCAAGGTAATTTTGAGCCCTTAGCCGATCCCTGGTGATACAAACTAGTATAACATGAGTAATCTGCTCTAGGTGCCCTAACGCACCTTAATCTGTTAGGTGACGACTCTAACCAATTCCTTTTTCCTACTCTCTCAAAGGAGTAATCAAATGTCAAAACCCGATTTTGCGAGAAAAAAGGGGGCACAACATGGATTATTCTGGGAGAGGCCATTTTAGCAATCCAGTTCCTTAAGCTTATTAGCCTGCTTGTGGAGCTCCAGTTAAGTCTTTATTTAGTGTATTACCAGCACATAGTTCCTACCATACTCCTTAAGTTTATGGCTCTTCAGTGGGTACTAAAGTTACTAGAGGTAGCCTTAGATTCAGCAGCCATTCTTAGCTCGAGGTTGTTTTGAGTGTGGAGAGGTGGGGCATATCAAGAAGGATTGCCCTAAGCATTGTAGAGGCACAACACAGCGGGATTCTCAAGCTGTGATTCTACTGCCAGTTGTTATACCACTGGCCCCACCAGCTAGATGGGGAGCTTAAGTGGTCAGGGGACGTCCTAGTGAAGGAGGTTAGTCGGGTAAAGTTCAGGCCCACTATTATGTATTTCTAGTTAGACACAAGGCAGAAGTTTCTGAGGTAGTCATTACGGATATTCTTGCGGTCAGTCATATTGATGCTTCAGTATTATTTTATCATGGTTCTACATATTCCTATGTATCATCATACTTTGTATCGCCTTTGGATTTGCCCCGTAGTTCTCTTGAAATCTTGTACATGTATCTATAGTTGTTGGTAAATCTATTATGGTTAATCGTATGTATTGGCCTTGTGTGTTTACCATTGGAGGTTATGACACTAGTGTTGACCTCCTGCTGCTTAGTATGGTGGATTTTGATATGATTTTGGATATAGATTGATCATCTCCGTACTATGCAATTCTTGATTGTCATACTAAGACTGTGATATTGGCTCTACCAAGGTTTCCATTGGTGTAATGGAGAGGTTTTCTCGGCCATACTTCCAATAGAGTGATTTCATTTCTAAAGGATCAGCAGATGGTTGAGAAGGGGTGTTTATTATATCTAGATTTTATTAGAGAATTTAGTGTTGATACTCCTATTGTTGAGTCAGTTCCAGTAGCGAAGGAATTCTCTGATGTATTTCCTACAGACCTACCAGGCATGCCACCTGCTAGGCATATTGATTTTGGTATTGAATTGGTGTCTGACACTCAGCCCATATCTTTTCCACTATATCACATGGCTCCAACTGAGTTGAAGGAACTAAAGGAGCAGTTGCAAGAGTGGTTAGATAAGTGGTTCATCAGGCCTAGTGTATCACCTTGGGGTGCACCAGTATTCTTTGTGTAGAAAAAAGATGGTTCTATTAGCATATGTATTCACAATAGCCAGTTGAACAAGGTTACCATCAAGAACAAGTATTCATTGCCTTGCATTGATGAATTATCTTATCAGCTTTGGGATGCCAATGTTTTTGCAAAGATTAAATTGAGATCGAGTTATCACTGGTTGAAGATTCGGTCTTCTGACATACGTAAGACGGCTTTAGGGACTCGTTATGGGCATTATGATATTTTGGTGATGTCTTTTGGTTTGACCGATGCCCCAATAGCTTTCATGCATTTTATTAACAGTGTATTCCAATCTTATTTGGATTCTTTTGTCATTGTGTTCATTGTTGATATCTTAATATTTTCCTATAATGATAAGGAGCATGAGCAGCATTTGAGGATTGTGCTCCAAATTTTAAGGGAGAGAAAGTTATAAGCTAAATTCTCCAAGTGTGAGTTTTGATTGGACTCAATGGCATTCTTTGGCCACGTGGTGTTTAGTGATGAGATCAAGGTGGATCTAAAGAAAATTGAGGCAGTTCAGAGTTGGAAGAGACCTTTTACCGCTTTGGAGATCAGGTTTTTTTTGGGTTTGACAAGGTATTATCATCGCTCCATTGAGGGTTTATCATCTAATTCGGCCCCATTGACTATATTGACTCATAAGAGCACTCCATTCAGATGGTCTAACGAGTGTGAGGAGAGATTTCAAAAGCTCAAGACTGCTTTGACTACGACTCCGGTATTGGTATTGCTTTCATGATTGGGGGTCTATACTATTTATTGTGATTCTTCATGTGTTGGTCTTGGTTGTGTGTTGATACAGGCTGGTAGCATCATGCCAATTGAATACCTATGAGAAGAACTATCTGGTACATGAATTCGAGTTAGAAGCTATTGTGCACGCGCTCTTGATTTGGAGGCATTACTTGTATGACGAATCTTGTGAGGTTTAAACATATCATCAATGTCTTCAACATTTGTTCAAGCAAAAGGATTTGAATTTGAAGTAGCAGAGATGGTTGAAGTTTTTTAAGGTCTATGATATCATTATCTTGTATCATCCGGGGAAGGTTAATATGGAAGCAGATGCCTTTAGTAGAAAGGTGGAGAGTATAGGGAGTTTGGAATTTATTCCAGCTGTAGATAGGCCTTTGGATATGGATGATTAGTCTTTGGCCAACAGATTCATGAGATTGGATATTTCGGAGCCTAGTAGAGTTCACGCTTATGCATTTTCATAGTCATCCTTGTTTTGAGTGCATCAAGGCTCATCAATATGATGATCCCCATTTGCTTGTCCTTAAGGACATGGTGGGGAGGTGGTGCTAAGAAAGTGGGTATTGGTGATGATGGAGTATTTAGGCTTCAGGGTCAGATCTATGTTTCTAATATAGATGTTTAAGGGAATTCATTCTTTAAGGAGGCTCATAGTTGACGGTATTCTATTCTTCTAGGTGCTACAAATATGTATCATGTTTTGAAGTAGCATTATTGGTGGCGAAGAATAACGAAGGACATTATTGGGCATGTGTTACTGTGCTTGAATTTTCAGCAGGTCAAGTATGAGCATGAGAGACTTGGCGGTTTACTTCAGAGGTTAGATATACCTAAGTGGAAGTGGGAGCATATAACTATGGATTTTGTGGTAGGGTTGCCATGAACATCGAGGAGATTTGATGCTATTTGGGTCATTATGGAGAGGCTGAGCAATTGTGCGCATTTCATTCCGGTCATGACTTTCTGCACTTCTGAGTAGTTGGTTCGGATCTACATGATAGAGATTGTCCTCTCACATGATGTGCTTGTTTCTATCATCTCGGATTGTGGACCTCAATTTACATCGCACTTTTGGAGGGCTGTTCAGAGTGAGGTAGGCGCACCAAAAGGTCAATTTCGATAAGAGCCAGTGCTTCCTCTCGAACAGAGCTCCTCGCAGAAATTCTAGATCATTGAAGAGGAATAAAAAAAATGGTAGTTTTTCTATCAAGTACCTGGATGTTTTCTTGTCCCTCAAGAGAATAAAGAGAGAACCTTCCTCTACTGGAGAAAATGAAAAAGAAAATCTCAAATTGGAAAAGAAAATTGTTGTCCTCCAGAGGTCGACTTTGGACGAACAGTCCTAGAAGATCATTCAAATCTTGGAGGATACATTGACATCCTGTGTTATATATTTTGGAGGCCAGTAGGATCAGTTATATACCATTAGTAGAGTTTGCCTACAATAACAACTACAAGTCTAGAATCTAGATGGCACCATATGAGGCATTGCATGGGAGGACATATCATTCTCTTGTGGGGGAGGTTTGAGTAAGACAGGGATAGGTTGTTGTGTACAGATTTGGTTAGTGATGCTTTGGAGAAGGGAAGTGGATTCAGGAGCGGCTTCGTACAACAGAGTCCATGCAGAAGAGTTATGCTGATAGGAAAGTTCATGATGTGGCTTTCACAAAGGGTGAAATAATGGTTAGTTTATCCCTCGGTATATTAATCCATTTGAAGTGTTCGAGAGGGTTGGTGATGTGGCCTACGGACTTGCCTTGCCACCCAGCTTGTCAGGAGTTCAGATGGTATTTCATGTCTCCATGCTTTGGAAGTATCATGGAGATCAGCCACATGGGTTATATTTTAGTTATGTGCAGGTGGATAACAATTTGGCTTATGACGAAGAACCAATGGCCGCTTTGGATAAACAGGTTCAAATATTGAGGTAAAAACAAATTGCATCAGTGAAGGTTCAGTGGAGAGGTCAATCGATCGAAAAAGCGAATTGGGAGACCAAACATAATAAGCGGAGCAGATATCCTCATATTTATGGCATTCCAGGTATGATTCTAAACCCATTTGAGGAGGAATGTTTGTTAAAGATGGGGAGAATGCAATGACCCAGAAGATCATTTTGTGCATTTGATCCTCGTTTCCCTATTTGATGTTTTCCGTATCTTATTTGTTATTTTGTGACTTGCGGGGATTGTAGGTTTGTCTTTGGTGAGGGTTGAGAGTTAATTTAGACACTTAGCCTCATTTAATAAGCTTAAGTTATAAGAGTTTTTCGAGGTTTGTCTTTTGAGTAGATGGTCTCATATTCATGATTTGTTTGTTTCAATGGGTTCAATAGGTTCGTATGGTGATTTTGGAGAGTTTGTAAGTTTGACAAAGAGTTGGCATTAATGATATTAGACTCAGATTGTTGTTTCAGGAAATTGAATAGGTACATATAGATGTTTGGAACTTGTGTGTGATGTGTGGTAGGAATCCAGAACGTTTAGGCATGATTAGGACGTCTTTGGCAAAGTTGGAAGATTTGGAAGTTAAGAGATGGGTTTTTGATGTTCGATTCAGAGATTTGATGTCATTCTTGATGGTTTGGTTTTCTATATGAGTTTGGAATAGGTAATTGGACTTGCTAGTATTATCGAATGGTGTTTCGGGAGGCTCAGGTGTGATTTGGAGTGATTCAGGATTATTTTGTTTCATGTTGGTAGAACAAGTTCTGGTGTGTCTCACTTGCGAAAGTTTTTGTGCATGTACGAGATCAGCAATCCATGTAGCCCATCTATATCATTGCAGAAACAGAGAAGCGTGCGCAAAATTGAAGATTGGCCTTAGCTAGCTTGGGAGTCAGCATGGGCGAATGTAGCTGCGCAAAAACACTTCTTCACCTACGAGAGCTGAGCGCAGAGGTAGCTCCGCAGAAACGGACAGTGTAATGCGCGAAGGTGGATTGCTTAACTGGAGCTCGCATCTGCGAGAGAGATGTCGTAGAAGTAACGTTGCATGAGAGACCAAAATGTCTGTAGAAGCGGAAATCACTGGTAGAATGTTATAATTTGAGGGTTTTGCTTATTTTCACTATTTGAGATTTGGAGCTATGTAAGAGGTGACTTTTGAGGAGATTTTCATCACTAATTTGTGGATAAGTAATTTTCACTAATATTTGACTATATATTTTGAACTCTCATGGATTTGTACACTTAAATCATGAGAGTTGGGAGGAAAAATTTATGATTTTTTCTAGTACTTATGACAAAGAATTTTCAGGATTTGATGGTCGATCTGGAGTTGGTTTTTGAATCTAATCACATATTTTGATCTGTTGGTTTATGGTAGTTGGGATCTACCCCTTGACTTAGATTTTGACTGTGTGGGCCTAAGTTGACTTTTGGGGATTGTATAAAAGATTTAAACTTTATTGTTTATAATTGATTTCTATTACTTTGTTTGATGTTATTCGGTTATATTTGACTAGATTAGAGATATTTGGAGTTGGATTTTTGACGATTTGGCATTTTTGGTGATTTTCAGTTTCTGGTTGAAGGTAAGTCCATTGGCTAACTTTTTTTTTGAGAGGGAAACCACCTAGATTTGATTTGATTGATATGTGTTTAACGGATTGAGGGTGATGTATATACGAGGTAGCGAGCATATATACACTTAACAAGTTTACATCATGATCGGGATAGAATTGAGACACTTTATGCCACGGCCGATAATCCAAGTAGTCGCGATGGCACCTAACCCAACCCGCTAGGTAAGCCAGATAACACTAAGACTTAAATTTACAAAGCTAGTATCAAATAAATACCACATATGTTTGAAATGTACATAACATATTACAAATCTAAAACTATCAAGGACAAGTGGTAGTTATGTCCAAAAATCAGGTACGTCTCCAATGCTGACTCCCGCCATACTCAGCAGCATCAACTCCAAGATCTGCACGCAAAGTGCAGAAGTGTAGTATGAGTACAATCGACTCCATGTACTCAATAAGTATCGTAACTAACCTCTGCGAGGTAATAGAAGCAAGAATTATAAATGATACTCGCCAATCACCTGTAGAGTCCATAAATTCCAATAAATATAGAACAATAATATGATAAAATCATGAAACTTCAGATAATACCACCTTGGTGCACACAAAGTTTCCTTAGCGTCCCATGTTTAGTCAACAATCCAGCATATAGGGAAGATATTCTATGGACAGTTTATGGTAATTCTAACTATTAGGAATTATCCAATGGGTCGGTTCAATGATCGTATCTCTATATGCATCATCTATCTATGTGATCTTTATCCAATAAAGACGATCACATAAATATTGATCTAACCGGATTACTAATATTCAAATTAATAATCCTATGATCAAGAACAAATTTAGATTAAATTATAAGAAATTCCACTCTCATTATCATGATCTCCATCACGATGGCAAGTCTTGAAATTTAATCAAGAACCTTATCAAATTAATCAAGTAATTAATAATAAGTATGATAAAAGAATATCAAATGCAATGTATTTTTATATCAAATAATATTCACAAAAATATATTTAAATCATCAAATATAAGATTGGGTCTAGAGCATATCTACTATATTCCCAACAGTATATTTCTAAACTTAATTGATTCGGGTACTGAGACATAATTGGTTAAGTAGTACTTATACAAAATGAGCCGAAAAGAATATATGCATGTATACATCTGTCAAGGTCACATGGAAATTTCAAACAATAAAAATGTCTAAAGAATTATGAATCACGTTGAAGAGATTAGTAAATTGGACAAACGCGCCTGTTTGTGCAAGTTGCAAGTGACGATAACTACCAACCAATTCTGCACCTTCTTCAAGTACCCATTAAATATTTATATCAAATCATATTAACTTAATATAGTTAAATAATTTAATAAGGTGAGGATGCATATCAATTAATTATGATTAAGTATTGAAAATATATGCATAAACACACAACATGCATTTATTCTTTTGATACAAACAATCGGTGCTAGTAAAATTTTCCTCCTCCTTTAATCACTACCACAAAGCCTAAAAGCCAAATCGGGTCACAAACACATCAAATCACTGGGCCACGAACATATTTGACCCAAGCATATCTGGTGGTTGCCCATGCTCATGCAAATTATTTGTCAAAAACTTGCTCTCATAAAATGGTAAAGTTATCTTCATGTGACCTATAGTTCACAGGTTCGAGCTTTAGAAGTAGACACTAATGTTTGCATTAACATAGGTTGTCTACATCATACCCCTCAGAATGTGACCCTTCCACGGATCTTGCATGAGCGCGCGGTGCCTTATGCACCGGATTGGCCTCTTTTTTTTTTTTTTTTTTGCTCTCATGAAATTTTGTTGTTGTAAACATAATATTGGGAATTAGAATCTTGTACTTAAAGACAACAAGATATCCTTTTTGCAACATGTCGGAGCTTATATCCAAGAACATGGCCTTAATCAAAGTACAGCAAGAGATAAGAGCATAGAGCTAAAATGGGTAGATAGGGATATGCCAAGAATATGCTCAAATCTTGTCAATCAGCTTAGTCCGGTAAAGAATCACAATACGATCTCATATATATATATATATATATACTCCCTCCATTTCAATTTATGTGAACCTATTTCCTTTCTAGTCCGTGCCAAAAAGAATGACCTCTTTCCTTATTTGGAAACAATTTACCTTTATGTAATGTTGTACGGTGGGCCGGGCTGGGACCGGGCCCGCGGTCCTAACGGGCCTGGCGGGCCGGTCCTGGTGGGCCGGTCCTTAATGGTGCAAAAAGCCCGTGGCGGGCCGGGTATGGTAAAAAAGCCCACCAGCCCGGGACCGCTAAGCCCGGGACTGGCTGGCGGGCCTGGGCCGGTCTTACCGGGCCTAACGGCTACTTTTTTAAAAAAAAAATTTAAAAAATAGCAACGGTCAAAAATTAAAATTATAGCCGTTGAGCTGCAATTTTGACCGTTTGGAAGTTTAAAAAATAGTCATTTGGCCCCCAAACTTTATATAATTACACTTTTTCCCAATTCTCAACTATAAATACCCCCTCATTCTTTCATTTTTACTCACTAATTCATCAATCTCTCTCAATCTCTCTACTATAATTGCTTATTTTATTGTTAAAATTTCGTGAAAAATTGTAAAGTTGGTGAACTGAAGTATTCAAGTCTTCAACGATTTTTAATTTTCAAGAAGTTGTTCGGCGATTCGGTAAACGCGTTCCAACTCTTAAGTTTTAATATTATAGTTTTGTTAGTTTTATTTAGTATAATTATAATTAATATGGCATTTTCTTAGAAAAATATTTTTGGTGGTAAGGGTAAAGCTAAAATTGGTGAAAGTAGTGGTCAACCTACTACCCTTCCCCCGGCTCCCCGACCCAGACCTGGTAGACGTCCTGCTGCTCCTATTATTCTTGATAGTGATAACCCCTGTTTTCAATATTCCGATAGTCAATTTTGCCATAATGTTGCACCAGGTCAAAATTTAGATGATGAAACTATGAATGCTCTTTATCCTATTGAAACTATCTTTGAAAATGATGAGGAAAATGGGGATGAAGATGAAACCCAACCGGATTTAGATGATACACCTACTAGTCCTGTTAATAACCCAACTGATGTACCGTCCGACCCACCTGTAGAAATCCCTAGTTTTAATAGACAACCTTCTAAACGCCTAGAAACATCATTAGTTTGGAATTTTTTTACTCAAGTAAGAGAACAAAATAAGGCTAAGTGTAAAACATGTGGGAAATTACTGGCGCATAAATATACTGGAGACCGTAGCGGCACGGGTAGTTTGACTAGGCACATAAAAACACACCCTAGAGATAAAGCTAGATATTTACAAATGAAAGCGCAGCTAGAGGGAACACATGTAGATTCTGATGTTAACCCTAGTACAGGTTCAAATCTAGTTCAACCAGGAATTAACACTGTGACTGGAGGTATTTTATATTACGATCCAAATAGAGATCGTGAAGAATTAGCAAAGATGGTTACCGTTATGTGCTTACCCTATTCTTTTCCTTCTAATCCTAATTGGGTGCATTATATTAGAAGAGTTTTTAATCCTACTTATAAAGGTTGGCCTCGCGCAACAGTTAAGAGCGATATTTATAAATATAAACATGAATATGAACAATATTTGCGGTATTTATTTACTCATATAAGTAATCGGATTTCTATTACTACTGATATTGGTAGAAGTGGTAATGATTGTGATTATCTAACTGTTACAAGTCATTGGATAGATGAGGAGTGGACAATGCAAAAACGCATTATTGCGTATAGAATAATTAATTCATGTCACACAGGTAAGTTTATAGCTAACACTGTTGCAGATATTTGTAGATATTTTTGCTTTAGAGATAAAATAATGGCAATTTCTATGGATAATGCTTCTAGTAACACTAGTGCTATAGGCATACTTACAACAACACTAAATCCCGCATTTAGGAATATATTCCATGTTAGATGTATTTGTCATATTTATCATTTAATTGTCGGTGATGGTATGCGAATTTTAAATTTAGAAATTGAAAAGGTTAGAATGGCTCTTAATTGGATTTTTTATTCAAACCGTAGAAGTAGACTAAGAGAATATTTTAAAAAATGTGATAAATATGGCCTTAGAGAAAGAAAGGTTCCTAAAACTTGCCCGACTAGATGGAACTATATGTACGAAAGTTTAGTAGTTGCATATGAATATAGAAACCCAATTAATGCAACGTTTAATGATCGGGTGGGTGGTGAGGATGATGATGAAATGCTTACTACTCAAGATTGGACGAATGCTAAAATTCTTATAGATTTTTTAGAACATTTTCAAATTACTACAAATGCATTTTCTGGGCAATATTAACCGACTATTTCAAACTATTTAGTTTATATTGCAGCACTATGTGATTTGTTTGTTGAATTTTCGGAGGGTGGGGAAATTTATCAACTTGCTATAAATGCAATGAAAGAAAAGTTTAAAAAATATTTTTTCCCTATCCCTCCTATTTATGGTGTTGCTGCAATGTTAAATCCTACAATGAAATTAGGAGGTCCTCATTTTTGGTACTCAAATATTTATAAGGCTTTAGATCTTTCAAATGAGGAATTTGCTACACTTGCAGATGCAAAAGCCTCAATTAAAATTAATGCTCAAACAATTTATAATGATTATCAACTTGCCTTAGAGCATGCTAGGTCAAATGTTCCAACCCCTACTTCGTCTAGTTCACAATCGTCTAAAAGAGCTGCGGGCTTAAAAGCACTTAAATCTTGGACGGAGTTCAAGGGTTCTCAAGTTGATAATTATGATGAAACTTCACATCTAAATGAGCTTCAAGTTTATTGGTCGCAGGTACTTGAAAAGGAAAATCCAGACGGCACTTTTGATCTTTAATAGTGGAAGGCAAGGGAAAAACATTTTCCGGTTCTTGCAAGGATGGCTCGGGATATTTTATCTATTCAAGCTTCAACTGTTGCATCAGAGAGTGCTTTCAGTCAAGCAAGACTTCAAATAGGTGATCATAGAGCGTCAATGAGGGAGAGCTTGGAAAAATCTGTATTGTTCAGAGATTGGATCCGCTCGGAAAGAAGAAACTTTGGAATTGCGGAATCACAACCGGCGATAGATGAAGCTTATGAAGAAATGATGGCAGAACTTGCGGAGGATGCTGCTTCGCCCGGAAGTGGTGATGAACAAGCTTCTTTTCCACCACCACCAACGTGTACCTTGTACTTTGGCATATCTTCTTTTAGTTTTTTTTCCGTTTTAATGGTGGTATTAGTACCTTGTTGTGCTCATTCCATTGGGGGGAGGAAGACTAAGAAAGATATACCATTTTTGGTAATAAAAATTATAAGACATGCCCTTGAATATCTTTTTGCAATATTTTTTTGTCTTTAACTTGCAATTATTTATAAGCTATAATATATATACATAACATACAATATATACTACAAGAAAATATATAAGGTATATATACATAACATACAATATATACTACAAGAAAATATATAAGGTAATATATATACATAACATACAATATATACTACAAGAAAATATATAAGGTAATATATATACATAACATACAATATATACTACAAGAAAATATATAAGGTAATATATATACATAACATACAATATATACTACAAGAAAATCTATATATATATACTACAAAACATTATAAGAAATTATATTTGGAAATATATATACATAACATACTATATATAGTATACTATACTAGTATACTATATATATACTATACTAGTATACTATATATACTACAAAACAAGATTTTTCAAAATTCAAAATGAGGGCCCCACCCCCAATGACCACCAACAGCCATATTGCACAAATAGCCGGGTTTTTTTTTCAATTTACAAAACTAACCTTCTCTAACACTATAAATACCCCCCTCCCTCTTCTTCATTTCAATACTCAATACTCATTTCTCAATCTAAATTTCTCTCAATCTCTCAATCTCCAATTTTTAAGACTTCAAGTCTCAATCTTAATTTTCAAGTTACATCATGCCTCGTTTGGAAAGAGTGCGCTTATTTGTTTCGCACTACTATGAAGTGCTTGAAGAAAATGAAGAAGGCCAAATATTAAAATGCAAGAACTGTGGAAGAGTCTTAAATTTTCGTTCAGGGTGTACCACAGGCATTTTAAGGAGGCATATAACGTATTGTGTTGATGGTATTTATCCGCAAATTCGTCTTTAAGATATTTCAACAATTTGTGTTATTTTAAAATTATTAGACGTATTTATGCTTCATGTTGTACTTTCTTATTAATTTATTATGCATGGCAATTTAGTTTTACTATTGTTTTGTTATTTTACTTTTTCGTCAAGCACTTTAATAATTAGATTTCTACATATATATTACATATATATTATTTATATAGCCATGATATGGTTTACAAGAAATTGCCTTAAACAAAAAAAAATTTAAAAAAAAAAAGCCCGAACATAAAAAAAGTCCGTTAGACCCGCTAAGCCCACAAGCCCGGCCCGTTTAGCCCATGACCATATGGGCTTAGGCCCGTCACGGGCTGGTTCCACCCGTTGAGCCCACGAAGCCTGGGACCGTGAGGCCCGGGACTGCCAGAGCCCAGGCCCGCTAAGCCCAGGCTCGTTAAGCCCGGACCGTTTGGCCCATTTAGGCCCGGGCCCGGGCCAGAATACAGCATTACCTTTATGCAATGATTTATAGCCACACAAAATATATGTGCTTCATTTTACACCACAAGTTCAAAAGTCTTCTCTCTTTTCTTAAACTCCATGTCTAGTCAAATGAGTTCACATAAATTAAAACGGAGGGAGTATATATATATATATATATATATATATATATATATGATATTACTTTTACTAATGAATGCACATGGCATTTTCCCATGACATTTATGTACTTATTTATACCTAGCATATATACTCAGCTTGCTAGTTTCCAAACGTTTTTGATTGTCTAAAAGATACAAATTACTTGTTTCCTATTATGTTCAACGGACAAAAGTTACTGTTATAAAATAAAAGTAATGCAGTAAAATGTAAATAAGAAGAGATAGAAAGAAGGGAGAAGTGTTTTCTTCTTTCACTTTGGTGTATTTTTCCATTATAATTACATGACCTTTTATAGGCATAAAAAGTAAAGATGATGGACATAAAGTAGGAAATTTAATATTTAAGTTATTCACAGCATGGGCATCCAATGGAGTATCCAAAGTAGTATCCAATGTACAAACTATTCATAACACTCCCCCTTGGATGTCCATGTAAGATAATGTGCCTCATTAAAAATTTACAAAAAAAATATTGGGATGTACATAGTTATTTATAATATGCATTGCTTGTTGCCTCATTAAAAATCTTACTAGGAAAACCCAGTGGGACAAAACCTTGATTAAGGAAAAGAGTGCAGTGTGTAGTTATTCCCCCTGATGAAAAATCACTTAATGTTTCGAAGACGAAGCATTCCAATCTTATATATCAGCTTTTCAAATATTGAGGTTGGTAACGCCTTAGTGAACAGATCAGCCAAATTATCACTTGAACGAACTTGTTCTACATCTATTTCACCATTCTTCTGAAGATCACGAGTGAAAAAGAATTTCGGTGAAATGTGTTTTGTTCTATCTCCTTTGATATATCCTCCTTTCAATTGAGCTATGCATGCAGCATTGTCTTCATACAATATTGTTGGAATATTCTCTTTCGAAGAAAGACCACATGTTTGCTGAATGTGTTGAGTTATAGATCTTAACCAAACGCATTCTCGACTTGCTTCGTGAATGGCTATTATCTCTGCATGATTTGAAGAAGTAGCAACCATAGTTTGTTTTGTCGAACGCCATGATATGGCTGTACCTCCACTTGTAAATAAATAGCCTGTCTGAGATCGACCTTTGTGTGGATCAGACAAATATCCTGCATCTGCATAACCAATCAATGATGGCTTGGATTCATTTGAATAAAATAAACCCATATCAATGGTCCCTTGGAGGTATCTGAATATATGTTTAATACCATTCCAGTGTCTTTGTGTTGGCGAAGTACTAAATCTTGCCAATAAGCTTACTGAGAAAGCTATATCTGGTCGGGAATTATTGGCAAGATACATTAATGCCCCAATTGCACTAAGATATGGTACTTCGGCACCAAGAAGCTCTTCATCATTTTCATGAGGTCGGAATGGATCTTTCTTTATATCAAGTGATCTCACAACCATCGGGGTACTCAATGGATGTGCTTTATCCATATAGAATCGCTTTAAAATCTTTTCGGTGTATGTTGATTGATGGACAAATATTCCATCTTTCATATACTTAATTTGTAGACCAAGACAAAATTTTGTCTTTCCAAGATCATTCATTTCAAATTCTTTCTTCAAACAGTCTATTGTTTTTGGAAGCTCCCCAGGAGTTCCAATGATATTTAAATCATCAACATACACGGCGATTATAGCAAATTCAGATCCAGACCTTTTTATAAAGACACAAGGACAAATTGGATCATTCTTGTACCCTTCTTTCAACAGGTATTCACTCAGGCGATTGTACCACATACGACCTGATTATTTCAATCCGTATAAAGATTTCTGAAGCTTTATTGAACAAGTTTCTCGAAAACTTTTATATGCTTCTGGCACTTTAAATCCCTCAGGTACTTTCATAAAAATTTTGTTGTCTAATGATCCATACAAATAGGCTGTAACAACATCCATTAGATGCATATCAAGTTTTTCTTGCACTGCCATATTTATGAGATACCTGAAGGTGATAGCATCCACTACAGGAGAATATGTCTCCATATAATCAATTCCAGACCTTTGGGAAAACCCTTGTACCACAAGTCGCGCTTTATATCTAACGACTTCATTTTTATCATTTCGTTTTCGTACAAAAATCCATTTATACCCTACTGGCTTTATGCCTTCAGGTGTTCGAACTATGGGTCCGAAGGCTTCACGTTTTCCAAGTGAAGTTAACTCTGCCTAGATAGCGTCTTTCCATTTTGGCCAATCATTTCTCTGTCTACATTCATTGACAAATTTTGGTTCAAGATCCTCATCTTGTTGCATTATTTCAACAACAACATTATAAGCAAAAATGTTATCGATAACAATATTATTTCAGTTCCATCTTTTCCCGGTTGAGACATAACTTATTGATATCTCTTCATTTTCATTATTTTCAGGTACCTGGACTTCTCCTAAGGTCTTATCATTTGTTACGTCTTGGGGCTCTTCTTGAGCCACTACCTCTGTGTTATGTTCACTTTGATCACTTACTCCTTTTTCTTCTTCGAGGATTTTTATCTTTAGAACCGATTGGTCTACCACGTTTCAAGCATGGCTTAGACTCATTTGCTTTAATTAATTGTCCAGCCAGGATATCAACTCGAATTGGAGCATTAGCAGCTGGAATATTTGACTTAGTCACCCTTGGTAGGTCAGTGAATGCATCTGGCAATTGATTTGCAATATTGTGTAAATGAATAATCTTTTGAACCTCTTGTTCACATTGATTTGTTCGAGGATCTAAATGAGACAGTGATAATGCATTCCAATCTATCTTCTTTGTCAGCTGCTTATTTTCTCCCCCTAATGTTGGATATACTGATTCATCAAAATGGCAATCAGAAAATCTTGTCGTAAATAAATCTCCAGTTATCGGCTCTAGATATTTTATCATAGAAGGAGATTCATATCCAACATATATCCCCAACCTTCTTTGAGGACCCATCTTTGTGCGTTGTGGTGGAGCAATTGGAACATATATCCCACAACCAAAGATCCTATGATGGGAAATATTTGGCTCCTGACCAAAAGCCAATTGCAATGGGGAGACTTTATGATAACTTGTGGACCTTATTCGCACAAGTGCTGTTGCGTGCAAAATAGCATGACCCCATACTGAAATGGGAAGTTTTGTTCTCATAAGCATTGGTCTAGCAATTAATTGGAGGCGTTTGATCAATGATTCTGCTAGACCATTTTGTGTATGAACATGAGCAACCGAATGCTCAATTGTTATCCCAGTTGAAATACAATAATCATTAAAGGCTTGGGATGTAAACTCACCAGCATTATCAAGACGAATTGTCTTAATTGCATAATCTGGAAATTGTGCTCTTAGCTTTATTATTTGAGCCAACAATCTCGCAAATGCCATATTGCGAGTTGATAGTAAGCACACATGTGACCATCTTGTAGATGCATCTACCAAAACCATATAATATTTGAATGGTCCACATGGAGGGTGAATGGGCCCACATATATCACCCTGTATACGTTCCAGAAATGCAGGGGATTCCATCCTAACTTTAATAGTTGATGGTCTAATAATTAATTTTCCTTGAGAACATGCAGCACAAGAGAATTCCTTAAATTGAAGAATCTTCTGATTCTTCATTGCATGTCCATGTGAATTCTCAATTATTTTACGCATCATATTAGAACCAGGATGGCCCAACCGGTCATGCCAAATAATAAAATTATCTTGATTAGTAAACTTCTCGTTTACTATGGCATGTGTTTCAATCCTGCTAATACTTGTGTAGTATAAGCCGGAGGAAAGAGCAGGTAACATTTCAAGCACATATTTCTTACCGGACATTATTGTAGTAATATAAAGATATTCAATCTTTTCATCATTTGTAGTCTCAATATGATAGCCATTTTGGCGAATATCTTTGAAACTTAATAAGTTTCTTTGAGATTTACTACAATATAGTGCTTCATCAATAGCCAAATTTGTTCCTCCTGGTAGTAATAAATTGGCTCTTCCAGAACCTTCAATTAATCTTGTACTACCGGATATTGTATTAACATTCGCTTCTTTCATTACCAAATAAGAGAAATATCTCTTATCTTTTAAAATAGTGTGTGTTGTAGCACTATCCAGAAGACATATATCATCTTTATTAATCTTGAGTCCAATTGAAGACTAGGAAATTTTCATATTCTTCATAAAAAACAAATAATACATCATAAGAAATATGAAAGACAAGTGGAAAAAAACATTAAGAAATACATTAGGAATGTAGAAACTAGCAACACATGATGCATTAGGAAAATACACTCAAGAAAAATAAACTAGTTGCAAACATAAAAATAACAACTTTTATAGCTTCATTCCCCAGTAAGATGATTAGTTCTTCAGTCAATATCCTCAAAGAAGTCTCCAACTTCTAAATGAGTAATATTTGTTAGGCCTTCAAAATCATCATCTTTATATGCAAGATGTGCCTTAGAATCATATTTATTTGATGGATCTGCTTCATCATCATTATTTTGAAAGGTCAAGTGTGCCTCCACATTATTTTCCTTTTTCTTGAGGGAGGCTTGATAAAGTTTGACAAAATGTTCTGGCGTACGACAAATGCGTGCCCAATGACCTCTCATACCACATCGGTGACACATACTAGTTTTACCTTTTGAATGATTAATTTGAGAACCCTTATTGTTCTCCAATTTATTTCCACCATAATGACGATAATTGTTTCGCCCCCTGCCACGTCCACGTTTACGACCATGTCCACGACTACGGTAATTATTTTGTTTTCTTTCAAACTTATCATATGTTGCTACAGCATTCACTTCCGGAAATGGAGCTGACCCAGTGGGACGAGCTTCATGATTTTTCACTAATAGAGTATTATTCTACTCAGCCACAAGTAGGCATGTGATTAACTCAGAATATTTCTTAAAACCTTTTTCACGGTATTGTTGTTGTAGCACCACATTTGAAGCGTGAAAAGTAGAAAATATTTTTTCCAATAAGTCCTCATCTGTGATAGTGTCTCCACATAATTTTAATAGAGAACTTACTTTAAAGATAGCAGAATTATACTCACTTACGGTTTTAAAGTCTTGCAACCTTAAATGTATCCACTCATACCGAGCTTTCGGTAATACCGTAAGTTTTAGGTGGTCATATCGATCCTTCAAATTAATCCATAATTCAAGTGGATCTTTTACGGTTAAATATTCAGTTTTTAACCCTTCATGTAGATGATGACGAAGGAAAATCATGGCCTTCGCTTTATCCTGATTTGATGCTTCATTTCCTTGTATAATAGTATTTCCAAGACCTTTAGCGTCAAGGTGAATTTCAGCATCAAGAACCCATGATAAATAGTTCCTTCCGGTGATGTCAAGTGCCACAAATTCAAGTTTTGATAAATTTGACATAGTGAAAACTATCATAAAAGATGAATAAGTTAGAGAAATAATTATAATAATAAACAATTAATGAAAACAAAACGATTAAGGTAAAAGAAATGAAAATAGAGCTATATCATGTTAACAATCTACTATTTCATTTTATTCTTGCCATAAAGTAGAAATTACATACTTGTTTCATTTCACTTTATATTATTGATATATATGTGTTAATAGAATTGAACGTGACTAACATTATTTATATGTTCCAATAAATATAAAGTAATTAAAAAATTATTGCTTGTCAATTCATTTCTCACAGTTCTTCAAAATGCCTTAAAGATATGTTTTGATCCAGGGAGTCCATGACATTAGTGCATAGCTAGTTTGATGACTTTGAGGTCCTCTAAGAGTTGAGCACGGAAGGAAGTAGTTATTTAATCACTGCAATGTACTTAAACTATTTAAGATGCCCAAGCGCACAAGTAATCTGCAAACAGTGAGCATATGATATGTACTGCCATAAATAAGATGATTATAATGATACATACCTTAATAAAATATGGCTCAACTTAGCGGGAGTTAAGAATAAAATTAGAGCTTCGTGCTGATAACGTGTAATAAAATAAAAGTAATGCAGTAAAATGTAAATAAGAAGAGATAGAAAGAAGGGAGAAGTGTTTTCTTCTTTCACTTTGGTGTATTTTTCTATTGCAATTACATGGCCTTTTATAGGCATAAAAAGTAAAGATGATGGACATAAAGTAGGAAATTTAATCTTTAAGTTATTCATAACATGGACATCCAATGTAGCATCCAATGTAGTATCCAAAGTAGTATCCAATGTACAAACTATTCATAACAGTTACAAAGTTGTTCTGCTTGGTCTATCTTTGTTTTGAGGACAATTATTGCTCTGTATTTACTACTCAATGACTGTTGTATTGGCAGCTTATATTGCTCCATGTTCAAGCAAAGGGGGGCCAACAATTCCTCCATAATTTTACTGTCACCTTTTTTTTTGCAACCACTCATTTCCTAGAACATAGTACTAATACTGCTTTGAGGAACCAAAGGGGTAGTGGTAGTGGAAGAAATGCCCCCCCCCCCCACATATGCTTGTGTAAATCTGCTTTAGGAGTATTGTCAGGCGCGGAGCTAGAGCTGTCAAACCAGTGAAAGAAGATCAGAAATTGAGGTTCGTTAATGGAGGTTAGAGATTTTCTAGAAAGTTCTTCATCGAGAAACATAAGGGAAAGAGATGATGAAAATAACCGGTCAACCTTTAACAGTTGTGGCCTCTTTGTATTTATAATCTGTCTATACAATGTAAAGAATGGATAACTACTAAAAATAACCACTATGCTATGTTAACAAAGAATAAAGGCTAACTAGTACAAAAGGCTAAGTATAAAATAAATATCTGGGCCAACTTAAGTATGCTACATTGGGCCTAAAGTAGTGCAAGCTGGAGGCCCAACACCCCCCTTCAAGTTGGATGGGGAAACAACCTTCAACTTGCCAAGAAAGGAGTGATGGAGGACACCAGTTAATGGCTTGGTGAATACATCTGTCAATTGCTCAGAGTTAGGAACATGTGACAACTGGATGAACCCTTCAGTCAACTTACTCCAGATGAAGTGACAGTCCACTTCAATATGTTTAGTGCGCTCATGGAAGACAGGATTTTTGGCAATGTGAATGGCTGTCATATTGTCACAAAAATAGAAATGGGGAAGGAAACATCAATAGTAAGATCATGCAACAACCTGGACAGCCAAACCAATTCAGCAACAGCCGTACTAATAGCCCTATACCCAGCTTCAGCGAAAGAAAGAGAAATCACAGGTTGTTTCTTCGATTTCCAGCCAACAAGGCTATCACCCAAGAAAATACAAAAACCAGAAACAGATTTGCGAGTGTTAGGGCAAGCAACCCAATCATTGTCAGAATAAGCTTTGATAGAGAAATCAGTAGAGTTAGAGTAAAAAAGGCCAAGGTCAGGAGTACCCTTGAGGTACCTTAGCAAATGAAGAGCAACAATTATATGAGGAACCCGGGGAGTCTGCATAAACTGGCTCAGATGTTGAACACTAAAGCAAATATCAGGCCGGGTATGAGTCAAGAACAATAGCTTCCCCACAAGGCTTCTGTACTTCTTAGGACTAGGAAGGAGATCCCCAACATCAGCCTTAAGCTTCTGATTCAAATCAAATGGGCTAACAATATAATGAACATCCATGCAATCATACTCTTTGAGTAAGTCAGAAGTGAACTTCCTCTGATTCAATATAACTCCATCAGGTAAGGCATTGACCTCAATACCCAAAAAATAATAAAGAGAGACCAAGTCTTTTATCTTAAACTCAGAATCTAAAAAGTTTTTCAAAGCTGAAATCTCATATAAATCATCACCAGTAAGGATAATATCATCAACATAAACAGCTAGGATGACAAGATGACACGGGGCCTTTGATAAAAAGAGAGTAATCGGTGAGTGAATGATGAAAACCTTTAGAATATAAAGCTTGAGGCAATTTGGCATACCATTGCCTCGAAGCTTGTCTAAGACCATAAAGGGACTTTTTCAACTTGCAAGCCAAAAGAGTAGAAGAAGAAGGAGATGAAATAGAAAGGCCAGGAGGTAATTTCATATAGACCTCCTCATCTAACTCACCATGAAGAAATGCATTATTAACATCAATCTGAAATAAAGACCAATTCTTCTTAATAGCAACATCAATTAAACACTTGACAGTAGACATCTTCACTACAGGAGAGAATGTCTCATTGAAATCCACCCCCTCAACCTGAGTGTCCCCTCTAATAACAAGTCTATCCTTGTATCTTTCTACTTCACCATTAGCTTTGTATTTAATTTTATAGACCCACTTGCAGCCAATAGGCTTCTTACCTAGGGGTAACTCAACTTTATCCAAGTGTTATTAGCTTCTAGGGCTTCAAACTCTTTTCTCATAGCATCCTGCCAAGCTGAAATAGGGGCTGCTTGAGAATAAGTGTATGGCTCAAACTCTATAGGTTGGATAGCAGAACAGGAAAGGGAATTAGGTAGTTTAAAAGATAGTCCTTTAGATAAGAGGGATGAGTATGTGTTCTGGCAGATTTTCTTAGTGATGCAACAGATGTGGCAGGAGAATAGGTAGATGGAATAGAGTCAAATAGATCGTCAGTAATGTGAGGAGAAGGTGAGACATCAGAAGGTGAAGGTGAAGCATCAGAAGGTGAATGGTAGTTGTCAGAAGCATTAGGAAAAGATGGATCATCAGAAGGGAAAGGAACTGAAAGAGGACTAGAAGAAGTGGTAGCATCAGGAGGCATGCCAGATTCAAACCAATAAGTGGGAACTGATGATGAGGTGGTTGACAATGGGGACTTTGACACAACTGGAAGGGAAAAATCTGAAGAGAAAGGGAAGAGTTGTTCATGAAAAATGACATCTCTAGAGACAAAACACTATTTTGACTGAAGGTTATACAACTTATAACCTTTCTTTGCAAAAGGGTAGCCAAGAAAAACACATGGAATAGCTCTAGGTTTCAGTTTGTCTCTTTGAGGAATGGGAACAGTAGCAAAATAGAGGCAGCCAAAAGTTCTTAGGTGTGAATAGCTGGGTGTCTTGCCAAACAACAATTCATAAGGTGATTTATTTTGTAGTAGTCTAGAGGGGAGTCTATTAATGATATATGTGGCTGTGAGAAGGCAATCTCCCCAAAACCCGATTGGTACTTTGGATTGGAAAAGCAAAGCCCTGGAAGCTTCTAGAAGGGTTCTATGTTTCCTCTCCACTACACCATTTTGTTGAGATGTGTGTGGATAACTAGTTTGATTAATGATTCCATTTTCAGAAAAGAAGGAAACTACAGCATTGCTATTTCCTAATTCTAGAGCATTATCAGATCTTATCCTTTGGGTGGTGACATGAAATTGAGTTTGAACCATCAACACAAAAGCCTTCAAGAGGGGAAAGGCATTACTTTTGGACCCCATTAGATGAGTCCAAGTGCATTTAGAGAAATCATCAACAATGGTAAGGAACTATTTGGAGCCTGAATATGTAGAAGTGTGATATGGTCCCCACGTGTCAACATGAACAAGTTGAAAAGGCTTAGAACTATGAATAGAACTATCAGGAAATGGCAATCTAGTTTGTCTAGCCATGGAACAAATAGAACATGGAAAAGACTGTGTAGGAGAAATATGAGAGGAAATTTCAGAAATACTTTTCATCTTAATAAAAGGAACATGTGCAAGTCTATTATGCCAAACAATGTCCATCTTATTCATAACAGCTTTATTACAAGAGGGAGAAACAATATTTACAATACAAGGAAGATGGTCAAAAACAGATGAAGATGACAAGCTACTGCAGGCATTTGACTCAGTAATGTCACACCTCCTTTTTCACCTACACCCGCAAGGGCGTAAAGGAGTTTTTCCAATTAAAGGACAATCAGAGCGGGATTTATTATTATTATTCAGAGTCGCCACTTGGAAAATTAATGGTATTCCAAGTCACCGGCTTTGAATCCCGAACTGAGGAAAACTTGACTCTATATCACAGTCTGCGAACCAGAAATCCGGATAAGGAATTCTGTTAACTCGGGAGAAGGAGTTAGGCATTTCCGGGTTCCGTGGTTCTAGCACGGTCGCTTAACTATTGTATTTGATTTTATCAGATTTAATACATGTGTGCCTTTTATTCGTAAACCACTATTATCAATATTTTAAAAGGATTGCAACGTCGTGAAAACGTGTTTTGAACCACGTCGCAATCAATGCACCCGTGATTGTCAACACATTTCGACTTCGTTGAGATTTGGATTTGGGTCACATAAATGTGCACCAGTATTTAAGAATGTAATTTTATTAAAGTCGTGCTTAAAGAGTCTAGCGTATTATTATTTGGGGAAAGTCATGAGATTCGCTAAACGGCCATCCCGAATTCTAATTAACTTTCATTTGACACTATTGAGGGCCTCGCATTTGTATCTTTGTTCGGCGAGGCTCATCTCATTTTATAAAAAAAACAACCTAAAAGCAACTATATTCTTCTATTTTTATTTGTCTCTAAAGGCCCTAATTTATTAGTTAACCAATCAATTATCACTAGAAGCATTCAAAGAGGCCCAAACCTTAGGGCTATGATTCAGCAGCCCAATGGGGTTTCAGTCTGTTGGGCCCCAATCCGATTCACAATAAGCTCCAGCTTCAGGGCCCAAACACACGCCAGTTTTTAGTTCTTAGCAATTAAGTGATCATCAATGGGTCTTGCGCTATTCTGGCAGGGCATCACTCCACTGGGCCAAAGTGAGCCCAGAAATATGGCTCAAGTTGAAACAGGCCACAATACTAATTATGAAACGAAATTGAATTCAAATGATCACCAGGCCACAGTCCTTTCACATCGTTGGATTAACATCTATAATACACTACTTGACATTCAAAACCGTCCAGGAATATGAAGCAACAATTCGATTTTTAGAAAACAAAACTGGAGACTTATCGTCAATTTCAGAATCCTAGTGGGATTGGACAGTAGTTTCCTTACTTATGAATCAACATGCTGAGACTCGAACTTAAATCCAACATTTAAACCAACGTATTCATCTATGACTATGATCGACTTAATTACAGATTGAGAATATGAAAATAACTAGTAGAAGTTCTATCCTGTACTGAACCGTCTGTTAATACAGGGACATGAACCAGCTAATAGGGAATTAATTACAACTAGTATGGACTTATTCTATGAAATTAATTACAACTAGTACTTAACAGGTGTATGCATCAGCTAATAGGTGACTAACTACAACTAGTAATTAACTCGAAAAATAAAATAACATGAATCTGAGACATAACAATTTATAGTCCCATTAATACATAACCAGTCAGTTCAATTATGCATTTCGAATTTAATAACAGTGTACAACCACCAAATCACGACAAACTATCTCAAACATAACAAGCTAATAGATCTACAACAGAGAATTTGCTTCAATTTCATTTCATATTGTCAACAGGGGATGATACATCGAAACAGGTTCAAAAATGTATACCTGGAAATCAGAAGATCAAAGGAAGAAGGAGAAGTTAGCAACAGTAACAGTTCCAGGGAACTAGTGATAACCCAGCAACAGTCAATGAACGAGTACAACAGCCCAGAAAGGATTCAGCAGTTCAAAAATGAATTGAAGACCAAGCAGAATCAAGAAATTAACCCAATACTATATCAAACAACCAGAAAATGAACCCAGCATACCCACGCACTTAACAGATTACCATAATCAACTCGATTTAATCATATTCAATGCCCAGCTGACCCAAATTACCTTCAGACCTCAAATACCAAATAGAAACAAAGGAATTCAAATAGTTTTGGATCCTATTTGAGTTAGAAACTTGAATTAAGTGCTGGAGTTCAAAATAGCCTAAGGAAAAGCAATGTAACAATTGTTTTTTCGAGTTTTCTATTTTATTTTTTTTGGATTTTCTACTGGATTTTTCGAAACTAAAATCTAGAAGAGGATTTTTGAACTTCCATTGATTTGAAATTCAAATTTTAGGCTCAGATCTGCAGAGAGGGTTTTGGGGGAAATTTTTGGGGTTCCAACCTCCTTCAACAAAGCAATAAAGACTGCCTTTTATAGGCAAAACTAAGGGGAAGCTTCAGATTTTCAATTGCCTATTAGTCCCTTGTTTTCTAACTTATTATACAAGTTAACACCCTCATTTCCTAACTTGTTACTCAAGTTACTGCTTCTAAAAAACTGAAACTTACACCAAGGCCCCCTTCTAGAAGGCCCTAGGGTGTTCTTCTACCTCTAGAATACCTATACTACACTTATTTTGGTTTTGAAATTACTATTCTTTAACGAAACAGCCCTTTTCCATGCCTAAACTACCCCTGAACTTAAACTAAAAGTACATTTATAACCAAACATTTTCTTAAACTCTACATCTATCCCGATTTAAACTCTTATTGAGTCTAGCAATTGAACTCAGAATTAATGACCAAATTAAACTATCAACTATAACCAAATTCAACAAATCATGATGATTAATTAAACTGAAATTGAACTAAGTAGTAATTAACCTAAACTAAAGGAACACCAGAAATTAATTCAAGCAAAACTTAGTAAAACTAATTAACAAATTATCAACGGCTTAACTAAAATCAAACTAAGATCAGTAATTGGAACATATTAAAATCAAACAAACAACTAGACTTAATCACAAAAAATCAGGACACAAGATTAGAACAATATTGTCAAAAATTTAAAACGCAAATTAAACTAGACATTGACCATAGAATTCACACATGCAGAAAATTAGAAAAGGAAAAAGAAATTGAAAATAAAAAAAAATACCAACAAGAACTCACTGACAACAAAGAGCTCCGGCCAGTGGTTGTTTCTCCAAATCCCCCAAAATTTCTGACCCGTAACATCCTTAACCACGTGTTTTCATAAGAAAACACCTGGTTAGGGTTGTTAGGGTCTGAAATCATGGAGATTTTGCATTAGGGTTTTGGTCGGTAACCTTTGATTTGATATTCGATCTATTCCAGGTAGATTCGAGAGACAGGGCTATGGGGGTTGGGTATAGGAGGCCCAAGCGGTCACATGGTGTTAATTTGGTGGTGATTGGATTACTTTGGGTTTTGGCCGGAGAATCTTTGATCGAGGATTCGACGAGCTAGGGCTGGATTTGAAGGAAACGGGTGGTGGATTCATGACGAGGGAGAAGAGGAGGTCTCGTGGTGTTATTTTGGGGTAATTTGGAGTAGGTGTCGTTCACCGCCGGCGAGCTCCGGTGAAAGGATATGGGGGCGGCTGGTGTTTAGGGTTTAGGTTAGAGACGGACGGGGGGGGGGGGGGGTCTGAGAGGGGTGTGTTATTTTCGTACATTTATATAATAACGAGGGGGAAGTCCTGGCCGTTAGATCTGATAACCTCGACGGTCCGGATCAACTGGGAACGAAACAACGTCGTTTTGAGGGCAAGAGGGGCGGACCGGGTAGAGGGACGGGTTTGGGCCGGTTTCTGGGGTGTGTTTGGTCTGATTTTTTCTTTGGGCTGGGTGAATTTAATTGAAATGGCCCAATTGTGAGCAGCCCTCTTTATTTATTCCCCTTTTTTTGTTCTTTTTATTTCTTTTACTCATTTTTCATTTTGTATTTTTTTTTTATTTTTCCCTAATTTTATGAGGATGCACAATTAAAAATAAAAATCCTAATAGATGTCAAAGCTAAATTAATTAAATTCTAAAATTATTTAAAACCTATTTCACGGCAATTCACAATTAAAACGATTAAAATGCAAAGTGGACTATTTTTGTGATTTTTATATTTTGTTCCAAAACAAATTAACCCCTACTTAATCCTAAAATATGAACTTATATCCTAAATGCATATTTTTGTATTTTCATATGAATTAACATGCACAAATAAAATGCAAACAACTATCAGAAAGTGACGCCAAAATTCACAAAAATTGTAAAAATAAAGAAATTATTTTGTTTGAATTTTTGGGAATAATTAGCTTAGGGCAAAAATCACGTGCTCACAGCTGCCCCTCTTTGCCCGGAAACACGAAGAGTTTTCGTGCAAAGATAAGTGAGCGAAAATGAGCGATTTTTGCCCGTTCGCATATTCCGTGTGAAGCATTTTTTGAAAAAGTTGACCGCACCCTGCTTCAGAGGTTGCCTACATATCCTGGGCTAAACTGGAATCAGGTCAGTGTAGTTCAGGAGTGTCTGGTAGCTGGGACTACCAGGAGATATGATTTCACTGCGATTGCTGCTGCTACTGCTTGCTGACCTTCCTTATTACACCATGGCAAAATAAAAGAAGCTAAACTAAACTATGACCTATGAATTACAAAATCTTATTTAAATTCTTCAAACTTGTTGTTGTACTTCCTCATTGCCTTGTTGTCTTGTGTTTTCTTGGTAAAATCCCTTGTTGCCATTGCAAACTACAAACTGAGGTATTGCTCCTTTCTTCAAATTGCTGAACTTGAATGTATTCCCTTGTTGTACGGGTGGGCTCCCGATTACTGAAACTTGAACTGTATGTCTTTGTTCTCCAGGCGGACTCCTGACTTCTGAATCTTGAAATTGAATGTATTCCTCTGTTATCCAGGCGGGCTCCTAACTGCTGAACTTGAACT
Source organism: Nicotiana sylvestris (assembly GCF_000393655.2). Lineage (NCBI taxonomy): Eukaryota > Viridiplantae > Streptophyta > Magnoliopsida > Solanales > Solanaceae > Nicotiana > Nicotiana sylvestris. The sequence goes on from NC_091064.1 coordinate 53,757,294, forward strand.
TGAGTGCATTCTTCTGTTATCCAGGCAGGCTCCTGACTTCTAACTTGAGAGTGCTCCCTGCTCTCCAGGTGGGCTCCTGACTTCAAGATAGACAAAACAAAGAATTTGAAAGCTAAAACTTAAATTGCACTCCCTTGTTCTCCAGGCGGGCTCCTGACTTCAACTTGAAATGTATTCCCTGCTCTCCAGGCGGGCTCCTGACTTCAAATAGACAAAACAAAGAAAATTTTCTGCCCCAGTTTGGTGGCTGGGGGCAGATGTGATTGTAAAACTAAACCATATTACCAAGTATTACTAAGGATTTGAAATCTAGGTCCCATTATTCAGGGGGGGTCCTGACAACTCTTGACTAAATGATGATTTAAAATCTAAGTTATATCTTCTACAGGTGTGACTTCTGCTAAATCATGTTATCTAAGAGGATCTTTAAACTACTCCCCATTATCCAGAAGGGTCCTGAAAATCAAAGGTCAAATTTTATCTTAAGGGTGACAACTTCCATGTCTGAATTACACTACCTTATAACAGAGTTTACGCTAAATGTAGTTATCTAATTGAAATCTTAAAGCTAAGTCCTATTATTTAGGAGGGTCCTGGAAACTCCTAATTGAATCCTGTCTCGAATATGCACATTTCTAAGCCAACTTATATTCCTTTAGGATACATTTATGCTAGATTATGCTATTTTTGAACTTTAAACTAGGTCCCATTTTTCAGGAGGGTCCTGAAAATCAAAAATCGAAACTGCTTGTTGACTGCCTTTCTCCACGGAGGTTCCTCTGAAACAAACGAACTTTTCTGCCCCTATTTTAATCAAAGAAAATTTGTCAGTTCAAAAATGGTGGTTAGTTGGTGGCATTCTTGCTGGAGATCTATCTGCTGCATTGTTTTGTTCCGACTGGCTTCCCGAACTGGCCTTGAATCGCTTGCCTTTCTTCTTGACTTTCAAACCCCTGACTCTGACAAACCGAGTGTTCTGTACCCATGTTGTTGTTTCACACCTCTGACCCTTTTTCTGAACTTTTGCACTTCCCACGACATTTCCCAATCATTCCACCGATGACACTTCCGGTGATTCCCTGTATTCCACCTTTCATCACATTGTTTTTGACATGCTCTGACCACATCGCGATTTACACTTTCCGGGATCTAGTAGTGAGTTTTAAAATCCCTTTCCACTTGCTTTGAACAAAACTGACATTGAAACATTTTAGACAGATAAAAACCCCAAAGAGAATGAAATGCAATGAGTTTACGAGTTAAGGATAAGAAGAATCCAAAACTGGATGACTGTTAAAAAGAAAAGGGGAAAGAAACTTATCTGACCGGAATAGCCGGTACCAATCGTCATGACATGCATTTCGGACTAATCGGCCCAATCTGTCCAACTAACCAACTCTTGGTCGCCACCCTTTGTTGCCCCAGAATTTCCATCACTTGATTACTTTATCCAAACCTTAGCCCTGTTCATCATGTGGTGCCTCGAAACAATTTTCCACCAACAAACCTTTCTTCATTAATCATTTTTCAACTCATTTTCGCCTCAAGGTGCCCGCGAGTATTTTCACCAATAAGACTCTCTCATTTTATTCTTTCTCTCAACTTTCGTCGCCTTACGATGCCTGTGCAGGTTTTCACCAATAAGACTCTCTCATTTTTATCTTTTTTCTTTTCTTGCTTGAACCAGAGTGTTGCCCCAGATATGAATTACCTTTACCTGCTTGACTTGGCATTTCTCAGAGACTGATCAGAAGGTCTTTCTTTGGACCGTAATGTGGGCTTTGGACGGGGCTAGAAAGAAAGGGTATGAAAGGCTCAAAATAATTTCAAAATGGGTTAAAATTACAACTTTCGAAATTAGATTTCTTACAACAACCACGACTTCTACCCCAGTTTCTTGCTTGGGGACTTTTGAATTTTATTTTGGTATGACTGAACCTTAGAGAGGCTGCCTACGTACCCTTTCGGGATCAAGTCAAACGTAGTTCACGTCATGGAGACTACGTTGTTTTTTTTTTTCTTTTTCGCTCTTCTTTTCCTTTCTTTTCTTCATTTTCTTTTCTTTTTTTTCTTTTCTTTTTCCTTTTCACTTTCAATTTTCTTCTTCTTTTCTTCTCCTTCTTTTATTCCTTTCTTTTCACTTTTCTTTCGTTTCTTTTTTTTTCTTTTCATTTTCTTTTCTTCCACACTCGCGTTTCTTAATGGTGACATTGGTTCTGAAAGAGGGATATGAAAGAAAATAAGTAAGGCTCAAAGGGATGACAAGGGGTAAAAGTGTTTAGATAGCAGAACAAAACGCCTTCGTCATTTCAATCTTTAAAGTATGCCAAATACAAACAAGTACAATCAAAATAAAGAAATCATACATAGTATCTCTTGAACGCATCAGAATTGATGGTCATTTCTACGCATTCTCCTTCTATGTCTGTCAAATATAGTGCACCATTAGACAACACTCTGGTTACGACAAATGGTCCCTGCCAATTTGGAGCAAAATTTCCTTTTGCTTCTGCCCAATGAGGCAAAATACGTCTCAACACTAACTGTCCGACTTCAAACTTCCTCGGACGCACTTTCTTGTTGTATGCTCTTGCCATTCTTTATTGGTACAGTTGACCATGACACACTGATGCCAATCTCTTCTCGTCAATCAAACTCAACTGCTCAAGGCGGCTTTTCACCCATTCATTATCATCGATCTCAGCCTCTACTATGATTCGGAGAGATGGGATTTCCACTTCTGCGGGCATCACTGCTTCCGTGTCATACACCAAAGAGTAAGGAGTTGCCCCCACCGAGGTACGAACAGTGGTGCAGTATCCCAATAATGCAAAAGGCATCTTTTCATGCCACTGTCTAGATCCTTCCACCATTCTCCGGAGTATTTTCTTTATATTCTTATTGGCTGCCTCAACTGCACCATTTGCCTTAGGGCGGTATGGAGTAGAATGACGATGAGTAATCTTGAACTTCTCACATGTCTCCTTCATCAGATGTCTATTAAGATTAGCCCCATTGTCTGTGATAATCACCTTCGGTATCCCAAACCGACAAATAATGTTCGAATGCACAAAATCCACCACAGCTTTCTTGGTCACAGACATGAACGTCTTAGCTTCCACCCATTTGGTAAAATAATCTATAGCTACCAGAATAAACCTGGGCCTATTTGACGCTGCTTGATCAATTGGCCCAATAACATCCATGCCCCAGGCAACAAAAGACCATGGTGCGGACATCGTATGTAGTTTTGATGGCGGAGAATGAATAAAGTCTCCATGCACTTGGCACTGATGACATTTACGTACGAAACTGATATAATCTCACTCCATAGTAAGCCAATAGTAACCTGCCCGTAGGATCTTCTTTTCCAAAACATATCCGCTCATATGCGGTCCACAGACTCCCGAATGTACCTCAGTCATGATAGATGTGGCCTGCCTCGCATCCATGCACTTCAACAACCCGAGGTCTGGAGTTCTTTTGTACAACACTCCTCCACTAAGGAAAAACCCGCTTGCCAACCATCAAATTGTTCGTTTCTGATCACCTGTGGCCTGTATCGGATACACACCCATCCTGATATAGTCCTTGATGTCATGAAACCAAGGCTCACCGTCAACTTCCTCTTCCACTACATTACAATAAGTGTGCTGATCGAGGACCTGAATCTACAAAGGGTCCACGTAAGCCTTATCTGGATGGTGTAACATCGATGCCAGAGTAGCCAACGCATCGGCCACTTCATTATGAATCCTTGGAATGGGCTGGAACTCTATTGAACGAAACCGCTGACAAAGCTCATGCAAACATTGTCGGTACGGTATAAGCTTTAAGTCCCGTGTTTCCCATTTTCCTTGAATTTGGTGTACCAGTAGGTTCGAGTCACCCATGACCAAGACTTCCTAGACACCCATATCTACAGCTAATCTCAACCCCAAGATACATGCCTCATATTCTGCCATGTTGTTCGTACAATAAAAATGAAGCTGAGCTGTAACAGGGTAATGTTGCCCTGTTTCAGAAATAAGCACCGCTCCTATTCCCACGCCTTTCATGTTTGCATCCCCATCAAAGAAAAGTTTCCATCCTGGCTTCTCACCTTGTTCCAACTCTTCAACATGCATCACCTCTTTATCAGGGAAATAAGTCTTCAAAGGTTCATAATTTTCATCAACCGAATTCTCGGCCAGATGGTCCGCCAAGGCCTGTGTTTTCATCGCAGTCCGAGTCACGTAGACAATGTCAAACTCTGTGAGCAGGATCTGCCACTTTGCAAGCCTCCCTGTGGGCATAGGCTTCTGAAAGATATACTTTAACGGGTCCAAACGAGATATGAGGTAAGTAGTATAAGATGACAAATAGTGTTTCAGCTTCTGTGCCACCCAAGTTAGGGCGCAACATGTCCTTTCAAAATGAGTATACTTAACCTCGTAGGGTGTAAACTTCTTGCTGAGGTAATAGATGGCCTGCTCCTTCCTTCCGGTGATATCATGTTGACCCAATACACAGCCGAATGAATTGTCCAGTACCGTTAAATATAGAATCAAAGGTCGCCCTGGTTCTGGCGGAACCAACACAAGTGGATTTGACAAATACCCCTTTATCTTATCAAACGCCTCCTGACACTCGTTTGTCCACTTGACTGCACCGTCTTTCTTTAACAGCTTAAAGATAGGCTCACAAGTTGCCGTGAGCTGGGCGATGAATCTGCTGATATAATTCATCTCCCCAGCAAACTCATCACCTCGGTCTTGTTCCTCGGAGGTGGCAATTCATGGATGGCCTTGATTTTTGATGGATCCAGTTCAATACCCCGGCGGCTGACTACGAACCCCAACAATTTTCTAGACGGCACCCCGAACACACATTTTGCAGGATTAAGCTTGAGATTGTACCTGCGAAGCCTTTGGAAGAACTTTCTCAGATCCCTGACATGGTCAGATTGCTGTCTAGACTTTACAATCACATCGTCCACATACACCTCGATTTCCTTGTGTATCATATCATGGAATATTGTTGTCATTGCCCTCATATAAGTTGCCCCAGCATTTTTCAAACCAAACAGCATAACCCGATAACAGTATGTTCCCCATGGCGTGATGAATGTCGTCTTTTCTGCATCTTCCTTGTCCATTAAATCTGATGATAACCCGCGTAACAATCCACAAAAGAACCAATCTCATGTTTGGCATAATTATCAATCAATATGTGGATGTTCGGCAGCGGAAAATTGTCTTTTGGACTTGCCTTGTTAAGATCCCAGTAATCGACACACACCCTGGTCTTGCTATCTTTCTTCGGCACAGGCACAACATTAGCTAACCAGGTGGGATACCGTGTAACCCGAATGACCTTCGCATCAAACTGCTTGGTGATCTCTTCTTTGATCTTTACACTTATGTCCGTTTTGAACTTTCTCAGCTTCTGGTTGACAGGAGGGAATGCCGGGTCAGTGGCCAATTTGTGAACCACTAAATCGATACTTAGACCCGGCATGTCATCATACGACCATGCAAAAATATCCTTGTACTCAAACAATGCTTTGATTATCTCCTCCTTGAGTTGTGGCTCCAGATAAACACTTATTTTAGTTTCACGAACATTGTCTTGGTCCCCTAGATTAACTGTTTCTGTGTCATTTAGGTTAGGTTTGGGTTTTTCTTCAAAGTGACTTAATTCTTTACTAACTTCCTCATATGCCTCGTCATCATCATATTCCACCTCATCATCACACTCGATTTCTTGCACTATTATTTCTGAGTTAGATTGGCTTTTAAAACTGGGCTGAAGATTCCTCATGCATGTCATGTCATCGATATCAGCACAAAGAGAACTGTATAGAAAAGAAAGGAAAAAGAAATGGAAACAAAATTAGGAATTAAGAAAGAAAAGGAATTGCATTTCATTGAATGTAAAGATAACAGGGTTTTAACTCATCCAAACGTACGGAACATAGCAACTGAATTACAAACCCTGGAATAATCCAGGTGAACAAAAAGGAAAACAAAACCCACTACCGCGAATCCCTCCGAGATGGAAGAGGAGTGGCTTCCCAGTTGTTGACATTAGCACGTGGCCCGATGTACTGTATATCTACTTTGCTCGACCCTTCCCCGGCCTCAACCATGTTCACCTCAGCAAATACCTTCTCAAGCCCTTTCTCCAAGTTCCCATCTGCACCAATCAGTGGACCCGACACCATTGCCAATAATTGCTTCCCGATACTTGGCCTGACGAAGGACCTGGACAGACGTGGAATTGGTTTGGGAAGAACCCAACCTCTTTTCTTATCTTTCGGGCTCGTCTTACATCCACCGCCGTAGGCTTGAAACCCATCCCAAAGGTATCCAGATTCTTGGGCAAATAAACTGGCTGAACAATACCTTGTAAATCAGCACCCAACCATTTGCCTGGTACAAACCCGTTTTTCAACATTTCAGAGGCTACCATGACAGTTACAGCTGTTATTCTGGGGACCGGGATGCTTTTTCCTTTAGGAACCTTTTCTACCGAGACTGTATCGAAAACCTGGTAAACCCACGGCCCCTTATCATCATCAGTCTCTATGAAGGGTATGATGGCATCACTTACAATGCTCATGTTGTCTTCCCCATGTACAACGATCTCTTGTCTATGTCACTCGAATTTGACCATCTGATGTAATGTAGAAGGCACCGCTTTGGCAGCGTGAATCCATGGTCGCCCCAACAGAAGATTATAAGCCACCGCCACGTCTAACACCTGAAACTCCATGGTGAACTCGACCGGACCGATTGTCAATTCAAGTATGATGTCACCCACTATGTCTGTACCACCACTATCAAACCCCCGAACGCAGATGTTATTCTTATGAATTCTGTCATCATCAACCTTCAACTTGTTCAATGTAGACAAAGGACAGATATTGGCACTAGACACATTATCAATCAGTACTCGAGTGACTACCGAATCTTCTCATTTCACAGTCAAATAAAGAGCTTTATTATGTTCTGTACCCGCCACGGGCAATTCATCATCAGAAAATGTCACTCTGTTTACCTCAAAGATTTTGTTCACGATTTTCTCCAAATGATTCACTGAAATTTTATCGGGGACATGAGCTTCGTTCAATATCTTCATCAGAGCCCGGCGATGTTCATCCAAGTGGATAAGCAATGAAAGCAACGAGATTTGGGCTGGCGTTTTCCTTAGCTGCTTGACAATAGAATAATCTTGCACTTTCATCTTTTTCAAGAACTCTTCTGCCTCTTCCTCCATAATAGCTTTCTTAACTGGCACCGGATTTTCCTTGGGAGCCCTAGCCTTTCTCAACTCTTCGGGGGCAAAACAACGTCCCGAGCGAGTTAAACCTTGTGTTTCACAGACTTCCTCTTTGATTTCCTTCCCCTTGTAGGTCACAACTACCTGTTCATACTTCCACGGAACGGCTTTACTGTCAATCACTGGTAACTGGGTTACTGGATTTATGACAACTGGTTCTATGTGAGCCCCCTTAACGACTGTCGTAGGTATGCTTGATACTCCCCGAACCACTACCTTGATCGGCTCTGGTTTCTTCGCAACAACGGAAGATCCTTTCCCCATCACCACAACTGGCTTGTTGTCTATTCTTTTCAAATGAACCGATGGTTTCACACTAGCTGACTTTTCATTCACTTTGGCTTCACTAGAATGGATCGTCATGACTGCCTGTGAGGGTTTCTTAAACTCTGCTCCCTTATGTATCAGTTCAATCATGTTGGCCTCATGATGCACTGGCAATGGGTTCTGGTTGATATTGGGCGCCTCCGGGGCCTGAACCTCGATTCTATTTATGTCAATAAGCTCTTGCACAGCAGTTTTCAATCTCCAACATTTCTCAGTATCATGTCTGAGAGCCCATGAACAATACTCACAACTCACTGAATGGTCCAGATTTCTAGGAAGGGGATTTGGCATTTTGGCCTCAACCGGGTTCAACAGGCCTACCTTCCTCAGTTTGTGGAAAAGAGTGGTATAGGATTCTCCCAGCAGAGTGAATGTTTTCTGTTTCTGCATTCTCTCATTTCTGAAAGCCTAGTTTGGGCAAAAGCCGAATCCTGGCCTATAAGCCCTCGGGTGTGGATATGTGTTTTGTGGAGCTAGGTATGTGTTTCGGGTAGCCGGCGCACGCCATTGCGCGTGAGCCGGAGGCTGGGTATAAGTTTGGGCATGATGGACGGAAAAGTGTGGCTCTGGTGGGGGATAATAGTGTTGAGGAGGGCCATATGGGGTATATGGATAATTTGGGTGGTGGGGTCGGGGTTGGTTGTAATAGGGTGAAGGGCTTCTAGACCTGGACCATACTCCGGATTCGACAGTTGCAACCTCTTCTTTCTTCTTCTTTCCAATCACACCCCCAATGTCGTTTTGAATGGCTTGGGTGGTTGCTTTGATTGTTGAATAGCTCATGATCTTATTGGATTTGAGTCCCTCCTCAACCATGCCTCCCATTTTCACGACTTCATTAAAGGACTTGCCCACTGCTGACACCAAATGACCAAAATAGGTGGGCTCCAAAGCCTGCAAGAAATAATCAACCATTTCACTCTCTTTCATTGGGGGTCAACCCTCGCCGCTTGCTCTCTCCAACGGAACCCATATTCTCGAAAGCTCTCACCGGGCTTCTTCTCGATCTTTGTCAATGACAGTCAATATGGGATGATTTCAAGATTGTATTGAAATAGACAGGCGAAGGCTTGGGCCAAGTCATCCTAAGTGTACCACCTGCTATGGTCTTGTCTAGTGTACCATTCCAACGCCGATCCTCTCAAACTTTGGCTGAAATATGCCATCAGCAATTCATCTCTCCCTCCTGCTCCTCTCATCTTTCTACAGAATCCCCTTAAATGTGCTGCTGGGTCGCCATGACCGTCGTACAAATCAAACTTAGGCATCTTGAACCCGGCCGGTAACTGAACATCTGGGAACAGACATAAATTTTTATAGGCCACACTTACTTGGCCCCTAACCCCCTCATGTCTCGGAATGATTGCTCCAGGCTTTTGACCTTTCTGATCATCTCCTCCTGCTCAGGGTTTTTGGGCGGCTTCTCGGTGCCTGCCATAAGATCAAGATGAGAGGTATAAGAGTAGGGTTCTGGAACTTTGAAGGTAGGCTCATGGGGATAATACTGGTTGTCGTGCGTCTGGAACAGAGGTTCACTGGGGGATCGGCGTAGGGTAGCAGGCGGAGGTGCCACAAAAACGGGAGTGATTGGTGAAGGAGGGTATGAGACTTGTTTGGATGGAGGAGCCTGTGATGTATGAGAAGTGGTGCCTTGGCATTGTTGGTAGAGGGGAAATGCTGGAGATGAATTCACGGTGGGTGGCTCCTGAGGCTGAGCCAATGGTGGGATATAAGCGGGGTTAGCGGGATAAACTGGCGGTGGATACCCCTTCTCCCAGGCTTGGTACATTTCAGCCATCTGTTGCTTCATCTTATACATTTCCTACCTCATTGCATGAACGTCCATTTCTTCTACTTCTTTCGATGGGTCAGTGATACTCGTATCAGATTCCGGGCCAGTCATGTTCACTTTATCTTTAGACCGGGTGTTGTATGGATGGGTTGCCAGAATGCCAAACAACTAACCACCTGCCTGGACCCACATATTTAGACAATAATTCCGTTAGCGATTAGGATTTAACAGATCGGATAACCGCACATTGGGCATGAATGCACCTATACAATTAACCATTTCTATTATGCATTTGTTCGACCGCATGCGTCATCCAGGCATTTCCTTAGTTCCAACTGTAAGCTTTCTCTTTTCTTTTGTTTTCTTTTCTCTTTTCTTTTCTCCTCTTTTTTCCTTTCCTTCCTCCTTTATTCTATTCCTTTCTTGTTTTTCCGCTCTTCTCTTTTCTTTTCTTTTCTTTCTTCTCTTATTTTCATTCATTTTTTCGTCTCTCCGCTTTTCCCTTTCTTCTTTCCCTTTCTTTGTTTTCTTTTCTTTACTTGGTTACGGTCGAATCCTATGGAGATTTCCTACGTATAGTGACCCCGCACGAATCAGACTAGGTGTAGTTCGTGAAAATAAGTGCCAAAATAAAGGCACAAATTTTTGGGAATTTTCAGACTTTCAATACCACAACATTCTATTACAAACTAAATATTTTGAAATGGAAAATAACAGACTCCAACTAAACTCAAAATACAAACTCCGAACATACTAGCATACTTGGACGCAAAAAGAAAACAGACTGACAAACAAGAAACTCTAGAATGGAAAATACAGACTCGATCTATAAATACATTAGTGCTTCAAAAGTGTGTGCCCATGGGGCATCGTTCGGCCTCGCTGTGGGCTTAGGTGCCAAATCCCTTTCAAGTTGCTCCAACTCATACATAGTTCGCTTGACATAAATCATTACTGCCGAAAAGAAGGTAGCGCGGGTCATGTCTTCACATGCCTGACATCTCCTGAGGATGGGGTGGGCAATGGTCTCAATCCTGTCTCTTGTTCGACCCTTTTCTATAAGCAATCGTCCTACTTGATTATTGCGAGCCTCCAACACATGAGAATCCTGAAGATGCTGATCCTGCAGCTGCTGTATTTCTACTTCCATTCGGGCCAGTAAGTCATAGCAGTGTCCGCTTTCGGTCTCAAAAGCTTTAGCTTGCTTAGCTGCCTTATCCTCAAGGGTGACCACTTTTCTTTTTAGATTAGCAATGGTCTTTTCATAATCCTTCTTTAATTGTTGCATGTAATGGGTGCGTTCTTTTGTTCTTTTTACCCACTGTGCCCGGAGTCTAGCTATGGTGCCTTCGGATTTTTCCAGCTTATCCCGGCACTCACTGATTTCCTTTTTCAACCCCTTTATCAACCGCTCGTCCGACCGGCTCCTTTGTTGGTTATTGGCAGCTATTCTCATTTGCTGGATTTGGGCCCTAAGAGCCTCGTTTTCTTGGGCCAACCTGTTCTTTTCTCCCTGATCAGCAGCCACTTGCACACTATTCTCAAATTTCAGAGCTCCAATCTGTTGTTTCAGCTTGCCGATTTCAGCCTGATAGCCTTCTTCTTTTGTTAGCCAACCCCATTGTTCTTGTGATGATTCCGTGAAATCCTGGATGTGGGTTCTTTAGCTGGCCTATGATGCTCAAGTTCTCTTCTGTACCATGCGAGGTATTCCGGTGACATTTCTCCTTTGGCCCGATCCTACACACAATTATTTGCTTGTAGATATTGACATTCATTCCAAATCTCGCGGACTTTTGCTTTGGGAAACTGTCCGTCAGGGCTAATCTCAATTACTTGAGCACTAAGATCTTCCTCCCGTGGCACTGTTTGGCATCTCCCGAGTTGTCTTAGAACCCTACATGGAGCATAAGGTTGGATGCTCTTAAGTCCCATCAAAAGAAAATGCGACCTAGCTGCTGGCATATATATGATTTCTTCAACAGGCAACCATCCCAATGTCCACTGTATCTGACTGTCCGTGAGAGTAAGAAAGTATGATATCCACGTTGTTACTCCTTCAGGCAGACTAACCCCATCAATCCTTGTGTAAAACTTTCCTATACAGGTTTTGTCAGACGAAGCATAACTCAAGAGCTGGGAACGATGGCATAGATGCTCGGTCATCCACATTTGTAGCAACAAGTACACCCCTCAAAAAAGTTGCCTCCGGCTTTGCAGGCAGTGAGAGCTCGAAAAATGTCGGACACGATCATAGGCGTAAGAGTGCTTTCATCTTGGGTAAGCAAGGTGCTGAAGACCCCGGCTACTTTTATATAAATATTCTCGTCTTTCCTTGGGAACACCAAGAGGCCCAAAAAGGTTATCATGAAAGCCACCCGTCTGTGCTCATCCCATTTTTGACGGTTATTTTTACTGCATAGTTTGATGTCCGTCTTGTTAAACCCTCTCACGTGGCCGTACCTATCGTATATGAAGCGCAGAGTGCAGAAGCCTTTTGCCAAATCTGGATTATGGACTGTCCTGGGTATCTTTAATGAGTCTAAAAACTGATGCACCGTGATGGCTCTTGGAGCAACCAGATATTTTCCTCTTAAAGGAACCTCAGCATTTCTAATGTACCCGGCTATTTCCTCCAAAGTTGGGGTGAGCTCAAAATCTGAGAAGTGGAAGACATTGTGCGTCGGGTCCCAGCAAGTGACCAACGCTCTTATAATATCACCCCGAGGCTTGATTTCCAACAAACCCATAAGACCTTTCAGATATTTCTTGACTTCGTCCTGTCCTTCTTTGCTTAAATCGTTCCACCATAGCCGCAACTCGAAAGGGATTTTAGTCATTATTGAGAAAGGTTCGTTTTGCATCGTGCTCATCCTGCACATTTATTAAGGTTATTTGAGCAAAAACAAAACTTTTATTTGACTCAAACCAAAATTAACTATTTCCTTTTCCAAATTTAAAGTGACAGACTCGGTTTTCAAACATGGCCTTTCAGCACTCCCAAGAACGAAGATTTTAAGGTTGTGAGAGTCAACCAATCAAAAATCAAAATGACCAAAAATGGCCGTCTTTGCAAAGTTAACCTTCCGGCGTCCCTTTCTGGAACATTCGGCTTTTTTTGACAAAAACGGCATCACCTAACTTATTTACGACGAAAATTGATATATATATTTTTTTATTTTTTTTTGCTATTTTTTGCAAAGGGGAGGTTGGACCCGATGAGGGTTGCCTATGTATCCCACACCCTGTGAGAATCAAACCGGCGTAGTTCGGGCAAAGAGACTAACTATATTTTGAAAACAAGACCCTTTTTTCATTTTCCATGGCAAGACAAACTATTTTTCCCTCTCTGTATTTTGAAAACAAGATAAAATAACGACTCTTTTTTTTCTTTTTCATTTTCGACAAACAAGAAACAACCTATTTTTCCCAAACTAAAATAAAGACTCTTTTTCCTTTTCCTTTTCAACAAATAGTTTTCCAAAAATAAAAACTCTTTTTCTATTTTTCTTTTGCTTTTCATAAAACAGACTAATAAAGCATTTTTCTTTTCATTTTCTCAAAATTTCGGCAGAGTTTCGCCAGTATTTGGTCATTGGTTTTTCTAAAATAATCAATTAACCCCCTAACTGTTATTTCTCTCTTTCCTCTTTTCCTCCTTTTCTCAATTTTCCAACATTCCCGAGATTTAAAAGCCTGTCAACATGCTGGTTCGAAACAAATATATGTACAGAACAAATAGGATGCATCAGGATGGTCTTTTCAGTTCAGGTTGCTAGCCCTAGACGGACTCAACCCCCGTGTTGAGTCCCCTAAGTCAAATGCAGCATGACGCAATTAAGCGCTCCTACCAGGGATCCGGCATGAAGTCAAGTTATTCTAGGTTCAAATCCTAGGTATGTGTTCTAAACAGTGCACTCGAGCGGACAACTCGAGTCGAGGAGGGGGCAGCGTTTCGGGGACTCGCGAGATCGTCCGGCTTTGCAACTTATCTGAGCCTCTTTTTTATTTCAGGATATGACACTAACAGAATAGGGAGTCTCAACCAGTAAGCACATCCCCGGAGGTGAAGAGAGAAGGGTGTCGGCACAGTTTATATACAGTTCAAATGATATCAAAGCGGTAGCATTTAGCATATTCAGCACAAAACATGTAGGAAAATCAGATATAACCAAAAACAACAATTTATCTGAGCTCGAATTCTGAACCCTGAACCAGAGATTCTGGGTTCGGTCCCCAGCAGAGTCACCAGAGCTGTCACACCTCCTTTTTCACCTACACCCGAAAGGGCGTAAAGGAGTTTTTCCAATTAAAGGACAATCGGAACGGGATTTATTATTATTATTCAGAGTCGCCACTTGGAAAATTAATGGTGTTCCAAGTCACCGGCTTTGAATCCCGAACCGAGGAAAACTTGACTCTGTATCACAGTCTGCGAACCAGAAATCCGCATAAGGAATTATGTTAACTCGGGAGAAGGTGTTAGGCATTCCCGGGTTCCGTGGTTCTAGCACGGTCGCTTAACTATTGTATTTGATTTTATCTGATTTAATACATGTGTGCCTTTTATTCGTAAACTGTTGTTATCAATATTTTAAAAGAATTGCAACGTCGTGAAAACGCGTTTCGAACCACGTCGCAATCAATGCACCCGTGATTGTCAACACATTTCGACTTCGTTGAGATTTGGATTTGGGTCACATAAATGTGCACCCGTATTTAAGAATGTAATTTTATTAAAGTCGTGCTTAAAGAGTCTAGCGTATTATTATTTGGGGAAAGTTGTGAGATTCGCTAAACGGCCATCCCGAATTCTAATTAACTTTCATATGACACTATTGAGGGCCCCGCATTTGTATCTTTGTTCGGTGAGGCTCATCTCATTTTATAAAAAAAAACAACCTAAAAGCAACTATATTCTTCTATTTTTATTTGTCTCTAAAGGCCCTAATTTTTTAGTTAACCAATCAATTATCACTAGAAGCATTCAAAGAGGCCCAAACCTTAGGGCTATGATTCAGCAGCCCAATGGGGTTTTAGTCTGTTGGACCCCAGTCTGATTCACAAGAAGCTCAAGCTTCAGCGCCCAAACACACGCCAGTTTTCAGTTCTTAGCAATTAAGTGATCAGAATGGGTCTTGCCCTATTCTGGCAGAGCTTCACGCCACTGGGCCAAAGTGAGCCCAGAAATATGGCTCAAGTTGAAACAGGCCACAATACTAATTATGAAACGAAATTGAATTCAAATGATCACCAGGCCACAGTCCTTTCACATCGTTGGATTAACATCTATAATACACTACTTGACATTCAAAACCGTCCAGGAATATGAAGCAACAATTCGATTTTTAGAAAACAAAACTGGAGACTTATCGTCAATTTCAGAATCCTAGTGGGATTGGACAGTAGTTTCCTTACTTATGAATCAACATGTTGAGACTCGAACTTAAATCCAACATTTAAACCAACGTATTCATCTATGACTATGATCTACTTAATTACAGATCGAGAATACGAAAATAACTAGTAGAAGTTCTATCCTGTACTGAACCGTTTGTTAATACAGGGACATGAACCAGCTAATAGGAAATTAATTACAACTAGTATGGACTTATTCTATGAAATTAATTACAACTAGTACTTAACAGGTGTATGCATTAGCTAATAGGGGACTAACTACAACTAGTAATTAACTCGAAAAATAAACTCACATGAATCTGAGACATAACAGTTTACAGTCCCATTAATACATAACCAGTCAGTTTAATTATGCATTTCAAATTTGATAACAGTGTACAACCACCAAATCACGACAAACTATCTCAAACATAACAAGCTAACAGATCTACAATAGAGAATTTGCTTCAATTTCATTTCATGTTGTCAACAGGGGATGATACATCGAAACAGGTTCAAAAACGTGTACCTGGAAATCAGAAGATCAAAGGAAGAAGGAGAAGTTAGCAACAGTAACAGTTCCAGGGAACCAGTGATAACCCAGCAGCAGTCAATGAACGAGTACAACAGCTCAGAAAGGATTTAGCAGTTCAAAAATGAATTGAAGACCAAGCAGAATCAACAAATTAACCCAATACTATATCAAACAACCAGAAAATGAACCCAGCATACCCACACACTTAACAATTTACCATAATCAACTCGATTTAATCATATTCAATGCCCAGCTGACCAAAATTACCTTCAGACCTCAAATACCAAATAGAAACAAAGGAATTCAAATAGTTTTGGTCCTAATTGAGTTAGAAACTTGAATTAAGTGCTGGAGTTCAAAATAGCCTAAGGAAAAGCAATGTAACAATTGTTTTTTCGAGTTTTCTATTTATTTATTTTTGGATTTTTTACTGGATTTTTCGACTGCCTATTAGTCCCTTGTTTTCTAACTTATTACACAAGTTAACACCCTCATTTCCTAACTTGTTACTCAAGTTACTGCTTCTAAAAAATTGAAACTTACACCAATGCCCCCTTCTAGAAGGCCCTAGGGTGTTCTTCTACCTCTAGAATACCTATACTACCCTTATTTTGGTTTTGAAATTACTATTCTTTAACGAAACAGCCCTTTTCCGTGCCTAAACTACCCCTGAACTTAAACTAAAAATACATTTATAACCAAACATTTTCTTAAACTCTACATCTATCCCGATTTAAACTCTTATTGAGTCTAGCAATTGAACTCAGAATTAATGACCAAATTAAACTATCAACTATAACCAAATTCAACAAATCATGATGATTAATTAAACTGAAACTGAACTAATTAGTAATTAACCTAAACTAAAGGAACACCAGAAATTAATTCAAGCAAAACTTAGTAAAACTAATTAACAAATTATCAACGGCTTAACTAAAATCAAACTAAGATCAGGAATTGGAACATATTAAAATCAAACAAACAACTAGAATTAATCACAAAAAATCAGGACACAAGATTAGAACAATATTGACAAAAATTTAAAATGCAAATTAAACTAGACATTGACCATGGAATTCACACATGCAGAAAATCAGAAAAGGAAAAAGAAATTGAAAATAAAAGAAAATACCAACAAGAACTCATTGGCAACAAAGAGCTCCGGCCAGTGGTTGTTTCTCCAAATCCCCCAAAATTTCTGACCCGTAACATCCTTAACCACGTATTTTCATAAGAAAACACCTGGTTAGGGCTGTTAGGGTCTGAAATCATGGAGATTTTGCATTAGGGTTTTGGTCGGAAACCTTTGATTTGATATTCGAGTTGTTCCAGGTAGATTCGAGAGATAGGGCTATGGGGGTTGGGTAGAGGAGGCCCAGGCGGTCACATGGTGTTAATTTGGTGGTGATTATTCGAGTTGAAAACCCTAGGATTTGGGGTTTTTGGCGAGTTTGATCTTATGTTTGGACTAGGGTTCTATTATGGAACCCTGGATTCTTTCGAACTAAGTCTGAGTCTATGTACTGAATTTGAGCCTCTTTGCTTGTGACTCTGAACTTTTCTATGGTAGATTCTTTCAAATTAGCATGACAGTTCTTTCTTGTTTGACATATATGTATGCTTTATATATGAGGAATTCTTCCTTCAAAAGAGATTTTTCCAATTTGTGATTGATTTAGAATTCCTTTTAATAAGGTTCGATTAATTGTTACTGATTTTCTTTAAATAAACCTTTCTTCACCTTTTCTAGTTGGATTCATTCATACCAAAACTCAATTTCTGATTTTTACTGGCTGATAATTGATTGTCTTTCCTTATTTGCACAAACCGTGTTGCTATCAAACTCTTTCCTTAAATAGTTTCTATGTATTTGCCCTTCTTGTACTACTTTGGAAAATATTTTAATCCAATTCTTTCCTTAATTGTCTTCTACCCGTTTGAAATCAGAATCCCTTAACTGAAGGGAGATTTTGTGTGATTGATTGCAAACTATTCCCTTACCTTTTCTTACTTGTTTTCTGCACTATAAAAGGGGCACGACCCTTCTACACTTAGACACCGTGAAACTTCAGGTCAACACTTCGAATTCAATACTTTACACACACGCCTCTCAATTTCAATACTCTTTCAATACTCTACTCTCTTCTGAGATCTTTTGTACTGTTTGCTTGCAATTGGGTTTACAAGACTTCAGCTTTCACTTATTTGTTTCCCTGAAACTGGTATGCCTTAATTTTGATTTCAGTACCATCCCTATGTGTATATTTTACAGTTGATACACTCCTGTCTACTTTGCTATTCATGTTATGTATTGAGTATGCTACTCTCTCTTTGCATCTGCTGTTTGTTATGAACTCCATATAACCCCACTCCCTTCTATGTGTTTGAGTTAAGGTTCATGGCCTGACAGCATTCAAATTGCTACTTAGGTCTGAACCTGATCCTCAATGGATCCCAACTCTCAAAATGTGGCTAATAGGCTAGTCAGGGGTGTGCCAGCACTCTTGATTGCTGGGCATGACCACCAGCCTGCCATGGCTCTCCCTGATTCCCCCTTATGCACTTACACTTACTCTTAGATTCTAAGTTATGCCCCCCTCTTATGAGCCTTGCTTTGGGACCTTGAGTTCCCTCTAAACTTGAACATGTGAGGGCTGGCATTTCCACACTGCACTATGCTCTTAATTCTGCAATATATTTGGGTTGTAAGCACTGCCCAAAGTCCATTTGAGGCTCTTGAGGAACTTTGACACATTCCAAATAAGAGAACGCTTTGGAAACCTGATCCTGGAAGTTGGTTCACCTCATATTGTTAGACCTTGAGTCTGAATTAGGCTCCTTGGTTGTAACTTAATTTCTGATATAATTTTAATTTTCTTAATTCATTCTGGTCTGTAATATGTTATAATAACTTATGGGGTTCTAGTGAAAAGGGGAGGGTCACTTATGTATGCAAAGGGTAGACAACATGTTCATAGGCGTTACTATTCACAAGTTCTGCACTTCTGCATATCATATAGAAATCCCGTCTGTAGGTTTTTCTGCACTTATGCATATAGAAATCATGACTATAGGTCTTCGGCACTTCTACATTTTACATCTATCATTAGGCAAACAGTTATAGGTTAAGTAATAATAAGTTTCATTCTAGATACCATGTCTATAGGACTTCTGCACTTTCATAATCGTCTTAAAATGAACAACGCCTAGAAATCATGCCTATGGGAGTAACCAGTTGAATCTGATTCATTTATTTCATCTACAAGTCTAAAATCAGTAGTAATGTCATCTAACATCTGCATAACTTATGTGTTTTCTACAATCAGTAAGCCTTCTTTAAAATCGAAGTAAGCATTGTTAAATATCATGCCTATAGGTCTCACTTAGGCAAACCATTAGGTAATTAATCCATTGCATCAGTCTTTGATAAATTACAACCAGGGAAGGCTAATTCGGACTCCTCATTTGAGAAATATGTGATAAATCAGCCTATCCTACACTTTAATTTAATTTAGACCATAACTAGTACTTGTAAGTCATGCTAGCCAACTTGTCTCTTTAAATGAGGAGGCTTGTTTGAGCCCCTTTAAACTGTTATGTGTTCTCCCCATACCTGCCTTATTATGTTTTGATCGTCGCCCTAGAATTTTATCCTTTTAAAACTCTAAAAAGCCAAATTTCCCTTCCCTTTAGGACTAGTAGTCCCAAATGTCTCCGGGACTGATAGGATTGGGGCGGGTACTAGCATGCAATAAGTAACGATACCATTCTACGCTTTACTACCTTAATGAGGTGGAAAAGGTAGATATGGATATGATGACCAATGCGCTAATACCACGTGCAACCCCTCTTCTGAGGAGCAATTGTCGGGTATTGCATTGATGTGATCCATATTGTTTGTAAACCTAGGACCCCCCTTTCTTTTAACTTGTTTTATTGTCGGAACTATTTCTGCTTTCCTTATTCTCTCCAAACTTTCAATTTGCTTGCAATAATATGTGAAAATCTCCTTCTATTTGAGGCCCTTAATTGCTTATTTGATTATGTGAAGTCACAATTATAACATGGTCGGGAACCACACTAGTAGATCTTGAGGGGTGCCTAACACCTTCCCCTCGAGATAATTTCTAGCCCTTACCCAAACTCTGGTTCTTCAAACTCAAACTCTTCTTAGTGTCCTAATGCACCTAATCATTAGGTGGCGACTCTTCAAGTTCCAAAACCCAATTCCCAAAAGGGAACGAGTTGTCCTCCCAAATGTCACAAGCCCGATTTCGCGAGAAAAAGGGGGCGCGAAACTAGCCCGGACCCCTTCACATTCAAAGAACTATCTGTGAAAAGGGACCACACCCCCCCCCCCCATGATGTGACTGATTTTAACAAGAGTTCCTTTTCAACTTCGGGTACGAGGGTTGGTGTGAAATCGGCCATGAAGTCAGCTAGAATTTCAGACTTGATGGTCGTTCGGGGTTGATACTCGATATCGTACCCACCGAGTTCGACGGCCCATTTGGCCAATCGACCCGATAGTTCGGGATTGTGCAAAATATTACAAAGAGGGTAAGTGGTTAACATGCATATGGGGTAACATTGAAAGTATGGTTTTAACTTCCTAGAAGCACTTATTAGTCAAGTGCTAATTTCTCTAAGTATGGATATCTAGTTTCTGCTTCTCCTAAGGTTCGACTCACATAATAAATGGGAAATAGTGTACCTTGCTCTTCTCGAACCAAGACACCACTTACCGCAATTTCTGATACTACCGAGTACAAGTAAAGTTTCTCATCTGCCTTTAGAGTGTGAAGCAGTGGTGGGCTCGACAGGTATCGCTTTAATTCCTCTAATGCCTGTTGGCATTCCAGGGTCCAGGAAAAATCGTTCTTTTTTTTAAGGACAAAAAAATCTATGGCTTCGATCCGACGACCTCGAGATGAATCGGCCTAAAGTAGCTATCCGTCTAGTCAGCCTCTGCACGGTTTTTACACTTTCCACGATGGTGATGTTTTCGATAGCCTTGATTATTTTGAGGTTGATATCGATCCTTCAATTCGACACCATGAAGCCCAGGAATTTTCCTGAACCCCGACCCCGAAAGCATATTTCTCGGGGTTGAGGTTCATGTTATATTTCATCAAAATCTCGAACGTTTCCTACAAATGAGCCAAATGGTCCTCTGTGCGCAGGGACTTAACTAGCATGTCATCAATAAAAACTTCCATTTACTTACCTATTTGTTCTTCGAACATCTTTTTTACTAGGCGTTGGTAAGTAGCTCCTGCATTTTTTAGCCAGAAGGGCATTACATTGTAACAATATGTTCCATACTTGGTGATAAACAAAGTCTTTTCCTGGTCTTCCAGGCTTATTTGAATTTGATTGTACCCGAAATAGGCATCAAAAAATGTAAGGATCTCGTGGCCAGCCGTGGTGTCGATCATGTTATCGATATTAGGTAGTGGAAAAGAATCTTTGGGGCATGCCTTGTTTAAATCTTTATAATTTACACACGTTCTAAGTCTGTTCCCTTTTTTAGGGACTACGACTACATTGGCTAACCATTCGGGATTTTTCACCTCCTTAATGGACCCAATTTTGAGAAGTTTAGTCACCTCGTCCTTTATGAATACGTGCTTTACCTCGGACTGGGTCTTCTATTTTGCTTCACCGGTTTGAACCTAGGGTCCAGGTTTAGCCAATGTGTCGGTGGGATCCCTATCATGTCTAAATGAGACCAAGCAAAAAATCCATGTTATCAATAAGAAATTGAATAAGCTTTTTCCTGAGTTCGGGAGTTAATCTCGTTCCCAGGTATACCTTTTGCTCGGGAAGGTACTCGATCAATATAACTTGTTCCAGCTCTTCGACCATTGATTTGGTGGCATCTAAATCTTCTGGAACAATAAAGGTTTGAGGGGTTAGGAAATCCTCCTCTTCTTCTTCTATCTCCTACTTCCCCGATTCGGTCGAGGCTGGTGGCTGTGATTGCTATTTGGCTTCCTGTTTACCTTTGATGCTTGATCTTTCCGAGGTTTATAATGTCGATACTGGTGTAACATCATCAACCACAAACATTTCCCTTGCAGTATGCTGCTCCCCGTATACTGTTTTTACACCGTCCGACATCAGGAATTTCATCATTTGGTGGAGAGTCGAAGGGACTGCCCTCATATTGTGGATCCAAGGCCTTCCGAGTAGGGTATTGTACCTCATGTCTCCCTCGATCATGTGGAACTTGGTATCTTGAATGGTTCCAACCATGTTCACTGGTAGAGTAATCTCCACTTTAATTGTTTTGCTGGCCATATTGAAGGCATTTAATACCCGAGCTGCGGGCACGATTTGATCTTGTAGGCCGAGCTGCTCCACAACCCTCGATCGAATGATATTCGTTGATCTACCTAGATCCATTAAAACACGCTTAACTTGACCTTTATTTAATAATATAGAAATTACCAGAGTGTCATTGTGGGGCTGAGAAATTCCTTATGTTTCTTCGTCATTGAATGATAAGGAGCCTTCGGGTACATAATCTCGGGTTCGTTTTTCCCTAGTGATTGATACCTTAGTGTGTTTGAATATGGGTCCATGTGGAATGTCGATCCCGCCGACGATCATATGAATGACATGTTGGGGTTCCTCCTATTCATTTTTCTTGTTGGCGTCCCTTTCTCATAAATGATTCTTGGCTCGATCGCTAAGGAACTCTCGAAGGTGGCCCTCGTTGAATATACGGTCTACCTCATCCCTTAATTGCCTGCAATCCTCGGTCTTGTGACCATGCGTGCCATGATACTCGCACATCAAATTTGGGTTTCTTTGGAAAGGATCGGTCTGTATGGGTCTAGGCCACCTAGTATCTTTGATCCTTTCGATTGCCGATATAATTCCCGATGTGTCGATGCTAAAGTTATATTCCGATAATCAAGGTGTCTCTATAGGATCGGCATGCTTATCAAAACCACTTTTGCTCATAAGTCCCCGAGAATTCTATCCTCGATCACTTCTTCGATCATTCTGGGCGAATTGTATCCTGAACCATTGTTCCTTTGATATGCGGTATATGGTTGATATCGTTCTCTGTTCGACCTTGGCTCTCTGTCGATGTCCCTCTAGGTTTTAAATGCCGACCTGTTTGGATGTACTGACCCGGAAGGGTCTCCTAATTGGTCATCCTCGACCCTGATTTTCGATTGATATCGATTGTGCACATCTGCCCAAGTTACAGTCAGATACTCGATCAAGTTTTGTTTCAACTGACGTGATGCTATCGAACTCCACTCGTTCAACCCTTGGGAGAAAGCTTGAACGTCCCAATCATCTGTGACCGGTGGTAACTCCATGCGTTCCATTTAAAATCAGGATACGAACTCCCTCAGCATTTCGTTATCCCTTTGTCTTACCTTGAAAAGGTCCGGTTTTCTTGTTGCGACCTTTATGGTCCTAGCGTGTGCCTTTACAAAAGAATCTGCTAACATGGCAAATGTGTCGATGTAATTTGGCGGTAGGTTGTGATACCAAATCATTGCTCCCTTTGAAAGGGTCTCTCCGAACTTTTTTAATAACACATATTCGATCTCATCATCTTCTAAATCGTTACCCTTGATGGCGCATATATATGAAGTAACATGTTCGTTAGGATCAGTGGTCCCATTGTATTTGGGTATGCCTGGCATACGAAACTTCTTTGGAATAGGCTTCGGAGCCACGCTTTGAGGAAATGGCTTTTGTACAAATTTCTTCGAATCCATGCCTTTCAAGATTGGTGGTGCCCTCGGTATCTGATCAACTCTAGAGTTGTATGTCTCCTCTTTTTTTATCATTAGCTTCGATTTTCTTCTCTCCTGACTCGATTCTCTTGGTGAGCTCCTCGAGCATTTTCATTATTGCAGGATCGGTCCCCGATCCATTACAATTCGACCTCTCTGGCACCGGCTCAGTACGGCGAGTGATTTCCGGCTCAACCCCACTCGGAGTTCTATGTTGATTTTGAAGTTGAGCAATAGCAGCCTGCTGAGCCTGTAGCATCTCAAATATCACCTAGATACTAACTCCCCCGTCTCTTACGCCCTGTGTACCTTGGCTACCAGATCAGCCTTCCCTGCACACACTCCCTTCAAGGTCCGCGCTTAGGTCTGCATTTAAAGCAATGTACGAACTGTCATCGACTGGATCGGCAACCGGTGCTCCCCCGAGGTTAGCCGGTGGCACCCCGGCTCCTAGAGCAATTACATTGTCCCGTGTGAAACCCGAGACCATCGTCACCACGTGTGGATGCGTTTTGTGAGTTTGACATATTTTAACCTGAGAAAAAATACTTTACAAGAACAAGCATGAAATAATGTGTGTTATCAGAATCAGCACCGAACAATCACTATTATCCTTAGCCCCAAGGTGGGCGCCAAATTGTTTACCCTAAAATTCGAGTAACAATTAAACTTATATTATGATTTTAAGATATGTGATTTAATTCAATACCAATTGATGAATAAGGAATTAAACGAATAAATTAGAGAATAAAGTTAATCAAACCAGTATATTATCCAAGTCTCAACCTCGATTTGGGGTAGCCTCGAGGTGGAATGGCAAATGATAAAACAACTTTGATGAACAGTAACTGCAATAGCAAGAAAGTAATGAGTGTAAATTCTTTTCAATGAGCAATGAGGCTTCCAAATGAATGGGATCCCTCTTAATATAATAGGGGAGTCCTAAATAAGGTACACTTCTAATTATAGTAGAAAATCATATTAACATCTAATTAACCGTTGTTGATCGATCCGTTTCGAGATTCATGCTACGATTCTCGGCCAATCGCGGATATCTTGCCTTTCCCGTTATCAAGCCATGCCGGCGTCCCTCGAAGTATGCCTCTTTCTGGTCGCAATCGATGTCTACCCCGATCTGGACTCGACGTCTCAGCTCTTCGGCATAATGTTCCTACCCCGATCAAAGAATGAAATCGAGTAGCCCCGATTTCTACCGTATACATAAAGGTATCAAATTCATACTTGTACTAAGATCACATAGAGCCTACACGAAAATCAGTGATGCAAGTAATACTAAAACAACCTGGATTCTTAAGCTTAAGAGAGTTTTTCTTTTAGAATTGTGCCACACTTCTTGTAAGTGCCCAGTTCGTGCTCCTCCAGCTCCCTCCAGCTCCCTCCAGTGATGCAAGTAATACTAAACAATTTTTTAGTGATGGAGCTAATTTACTAAATAAGCGTTACTTGTTTGGAGAAAAGTTCTTAAACCGATAATAAGCGGTGAAAGTGTTTGGTGGAAAAAACTGATAAACATTTTTTTCTATTACAATGACTTAAATGCCCTTAAAGTTGTTTATTACCGGATTTTCAACTCCCGAACGATTCAAAAACAAAAATAATTTATGTCTCAATTTAATATTTATGCAAAATTTATTAGTATTTTTAATAAAATTATATTGTGATAAGCTAAAATAAAACAATTAATGATTTGCACAAAATTCATTACATTATAAGAAATAGAATAAAGAATAATCGTTGGGTTCATGTTTAAATACAAAGAACAAGAGAAATTTCGAATCTGGGCAATATATGTTGTTGAACAACATTAACGTTTTCTCTTTAAAACACAATGCTTCTTTATTTCTTTTTCAAGAGATTGAGAAATAATTAGGAATATACCCAGATCTCTAATTATACTTTTTTTTTTTTTTTGGTTTTACAGATCTCTAATTATACAACAAGATGCAAAAAGGACTTGGCAAATAATTTAAGAAAGTAAAAGAAACTTTCTACCCTAAATGGTGCCAATTGCCAATCTGATTGTTCTTAGACAGTAGAGGAGGTTAAGAAGTAGAAAAAATGGTGAGTGAATGAGTCATGAAGAACGGTATATTTTAGGTTTTTGTTTTAGAGAAGGTATTTTAAAGATTATAATAAAATAATAGGGCAAAAGAGCAAATTTATTGGTTAAACCAAAAGTGCTTATAAGTCAAAAAAATCATAAGTTGGGAATGACCAACTTATGACTTATGGTTTATTTTGGCTTATAAGTCGAGTGCTTATAAGCACTTTTGTTGTTTACCAAACACGTAAATAAGCTAAAAAATACTTATAAGCCAATTTGACCAGCTTATAAGCTTAGCCAAACATCCTACAAATACCGAGACTTCTAAGGAACCACATTAACTTAGGCTGGAAGTGGAAAGAAGTCGGCCAAGTCTTATCACCTAAAGTTGTTTCTCTATTTAGAAATGGCTTTCAAGTAATTCCATTTGTTCAAGTACTCCTTAATAACCATCACGTCTCATTTTAATGAGATGTCTACATTTTAGCGACAGACGACCAGGATTTGGACAGACAAGGAGTGATAAGCAATCTCAGGCTATATTCTTCAAGCAGTATTGATGCTAAAACATACCGGGCTATATGAGCCACTTCACTGCCAAAACTACGAACGAAATAGGAATAACAATTGCACAAGAAAAAATGGGATGTCATAATCCAAGTGCCAGCTGTCAAAAAAATTTTACACCATCACATGTAAAATTGCTACCATGATTAATTTTACAAGAGCGCTAACCTGTAACTATGGGAAATAAATCATTCCTGACTACAAATTGGTGTCTATTCAAAGAACTAGACTACAATAAATTAATGTTAGCCAAGCGTTTCTTGAAGCTGGCATTCTACAACAGACCTAAAATCATTCTGGCGCACCGACATTGGAAACAATGTTTTAGACATCTTGCCTTCCTCTATGTGGCTGTTATTTTAGGTGGCTCGATAACCCAGTTGTTCTGTACTACTCACCACCATGATATTCCTGTCACTCCCGATGCATTGCTTGTCCATGCATGAAATGACGTTCATCTGCAACAGTATAAAGACATGCTGAATAACAGGAAAGAAAGAATTTGAAAGAATAGAAAGCTGATGAAGGGCCTTGGAAGTTTATAACAGTGCATCCACAAACAGCTCGAACAATACCAGATACTATGACATAAAAGCAATACAATTGATTTTGATTTATCCTATTAGTATTTATTATAGACATTATTATTATTACCATCGTTATTAGTGCTTTCTCATCTAGCCAAATACATGGGACGTTTCAGTTTGGTTTTGTAGGTCTGCAAAAACACAACACTGGAGATTACATGTTTCACTGTCGCTGACAATAATACTGATGGTGGAATACATTCTAGGCTACTTGTCCAGATTTTTCATTTAAACACTTATACTATGCCTTGTTCCAATCAAACACCTGAACTTCTTCATCAGTGTGTCTATCAGACACACATGGCATGGTGTTTGCTTCACACCAAAAGCTGAGCGCGTGAATGGATGGAAATTTTCAACCTCTCACCTTCCAAGCTCCAGCTCCATCTTGAGGTCAAGAAACATCATCCTTGCCATCAACTTCAAATGGCGAAGTTTGGAATTTTGTTCTTGCCATAGTCTACCAGAGACAACATCCACCATCACCATTTTTATTAATCATCTCATCCAACTTCACAGCTGAGAGGGGAGAAAGTTTGGCGATCAGTGTGCTGCTGGCTCTAAAGTAGCTTGATAAAGATGCCAGTCCGAAGATAGCAAAGAAACACATTAACATAGATAGAAGGAAATATAATTGTCTTGGTACATATTTTGAATTTACTAGAAAATTAAAAAGCATTGCTTGGACTTTTCCCGGAACAAATCCAGGAGCCAACACCATCACCGGTAAACAACTGACCACCAACGAGTATAACATAGTTCCATCCATATATTCCGCAACACATTACAAACAGAACAAACTTTAAGAAAAAATCAAAAGACATGACATGAATATGAGCAAGAAGATGGAGAGGTCACCGGATGAATGTTTTCCGGCCGAACTTCGGTGAAGTTCTTCACTGTACTTGAGACCGATGAGAACAGGTTTTGTGGGGGAGAAACGCAATGGAGCAGAGAATAGAAAATGAGAGAGAAATTAATAAGGTCTCGCTCTGAATAGAAATTAAACGAGCCCACCCCGATTAAGACTATGGGAAACTACCGAATATGTTCTTCCAACTAAGAAAATGAGGGAGAGAAATTAGTGGGCAATGGCTGAAGGGAGGGGAGGAAGGGGTTCAATTGACACGGAATTTTTTCTTCTGATGTCCAAATTTCATTGGTTACATTTTTAAAGTTAACACGTGAATCTCACGCATTTAAGTGTTTGGGCTGATAGTAAAAAACATATTCAATAGACAAACTTTTAATACACTTCAAGTGCTCGATAGGTAACACCTTTAGTTAAGGTGTCTAAATGGAAAATTCTTACAAGATTGTAATTTTACCATACCGAAGGATGTGGTCTAGTGATCAACGAAGTTGATGAAAACTTTGGAGATTCCGTTTCAAATTCCAGTAGAGACAAAAAATACTAGGTGAAAGGTATCAGTGATTTGTTCCATTCAGCATAAACCTTGGTGAGTGGAGTTATTCGGTACTTATACTGGTGGGAGATAGCAGGCACAACGGTGAAATAGTCAAGGTGTGTCGTTATTACCACAAGAAAAAAACAAACTCAACAACAGTTTATTTTACCTTTTACATGGCATTTACTTCTTGATCTATCCCTTTTCTATTTATTTATTTATTCTTTTTGTGTGGGGTGGTCCGGGGGTCTATCGTTAACAGCCTCCTTACCCTCAAGGTAGGGGTAAGGTCTGCGTATACATTATCCTCCCCAGATCCCACGTGTGGGATTATACTGGATTTTTTTGTTGTTTTTGTGTGGGGTGGCCTGAGACTAAGATGAATTTAAATGGGAAAACATGGTAAGCGAGAGTTCATATAGCTAACCCCAACTTGTTTGGAACTGAGGCATAGTTATTTTTCTGTGTGGTGGCTGGGTTTTGTGCATTAAAGGCCATAGGTCCACTACAACCAAGTGGTATTCGTGAGCTATGTGACACCGACAATAGGTATGTGATCAAAGAAGCGAAAGCATTGAATTGCCATGTTAGCATAGGTAGTGGCAGAATGTTGGCTTTGGTAGTACTTCCTAGCAGTACTTTCACTGTATGAGATAGAGAACATATTGATGTACTTCCATTTCTATTCTTATTTCTAGGTATAAATTATGCACAGGCAAGGTAATTTAGGACATCCATATGGGTATTGTGACACAAAAAGTTCTATTTGTTGTCTTCCTTTTTTGATTGAAACATAAAAAGTAGGAGTCAAATTAATGCAGAATAAGTCACACTAGGTCAGAGAGTCTTCACTTGTTTCCCGTCCTCATTTTCATAGAAACACCCAAAAACCTTCCCACATATTTTTCCATTAGAAACATGGTTTTAACTGTGAACCATTTAAAAAGAAAGCCTGAAATAATTGGGGCAAGCTCCATATGGACTCTATTCATCTGTTCCTTCAAACCACCAGTTGCTCCATTACTCCGAGCCTCTCCTTGCCTCATCACAACCTTCGGTGTGAAAGTAATTCGACCCCCTAACCTGGGTATTAAACTGCACGCCAACCTCCATCAGTTTCACAAGAATTTAAGTTTCCTCAAAAAATCCAGAACTCTTCTTTCCATCATTACTCTCTCTTTCTGGACTTCCCGCTGATGATCCAATTAACGCTCATAGACCTTCAAATTGTCACCATTATTAAAAGACTATTATTTCTACTTAGCCATTTGAGTAGAGTGGTCCAGTCAGTCTATTAAATCAGGATCCTCACTTTTTCTAATACAAATTAGAAACATCATAGATGCCGAAACATCCATGACTTCTTTCATTCTAGCAATTATTTGTTTATTTCTTTTTCACAAGAGCTTTAAAATTATTAACGAATTTTAGATGAATTGGAAGATACTTTCATACTTCTTTTAATTTGCAGAAATCGAAGATGTCCAGAGCAGCTTGTGCATGCCTCGACTAATCTACCTGTTACCTCCCACCAACACAAGCACCAAGTATCTCAGGCGACCAAGGCTTAGAGAACAACAACAACAACAATAACAACAAACAACACAGCAAAATCCCACAAGTGAGATCTGGGGAGGGTAGTGTGTACGCAGACCTTACTCCTACCTTATAAGGGTAGAGAGGTTGTTTCCTGTAGATCCTTGGCCGACCAAGGCTTAGAGAGATGGTAAAAAATTACCTAGTGTTTTTTACAGTGTCATACTTAATTATTCGTTGTTTCTATTTATTACTTGTCCAATACAAAGGTTCAAAGTGCAACATCACAGAAAAATAAGTGACACAAGAAATAGAACTTCAGACTTAGGAAGGTCACAGGGATTCCCCAAATCCAAATTATTTTATGACAATGCCTAAAATGAAAAAGAAATGAAAAACCATTTCCACAAAGTCATACCACTTTCACCATCAGATAACTCTCCAAGCCTTGAAATGGCATCTAGCAGTGCTTGTTCATGCTCCTGCGCAGTTAAAAAACACTCGGTATCCTTGTGCAATTAATACGTGGATATTAAGTATTAACAGCGATTGGAAAGTTGAGGGTCACAAACCTTCAGCACTTTCTTTGCCTTCTCAACCTCGAGAGGATCTGGATGGCCAGCACCAAAGATCCTCTCCACCTGACCACATTCACTAGTCAATGAATCAATGCACAGTGAAAGATCTACAGGTGAGGCCTGTTAACAAATGCAGCACTTACCTCTTTGATCAGTGTATCAGTATGAAGTAACTGAATATCATCAGATCCTTTCTTTCCTATGCCATTCTGTGATATTAGAAAATCTTTTCTGGATTGGGCTTTAGTCAACCCCCTACCTCTCCCTGCACCTGGAGCACTATCATGTCCACCAGATCTAGTCATGACATGACCTGATCCACCATAATTTCCATGATGAGAAATTCCAGGGTCTTCGCCCTCCCACTGAATATCCTCAGGAGAAATCTGTCACAGTAGGGAAATACAAGTCTAAACCTTGAAGAAGCTCTTCATAAAAACTGAAATCAATGTTGGAAGACAGAAACTGACTACCATATGCCAGAGTTTGTTTCTTTTTTCGTGTTGATAAACTTTACCACAAGCAAGTTAAGAAAAATTAATGACAGATGAATGAGGAGCTAGATTAACAGGAAACCTCTAGTTTGTTCACATTTTTGGAATATCAGGCATGTATCAGACATGCATTTTGACGCCTCCGCAAAATGCTGCAGATCATATCATGCAATACCAGTCTAAGAAAAGAGGCTGAGAAAGCTTTTGCAACCAAAATCTCTACGCATGTATGTCACACACATTAACTTTTATAACCAAGATAATATGTCATTCATTTGGAATAGCAATCCACAGAGCAAGTTAGTATGTCAATATCAGAACCAGAAGTTTCTTGTGTGATTAAGGCAACTTCAAATCATTTATCGGATAATAACTAATGCCTGAAAATTCACTGCAAGTAGTCCAGTTAAAATTTCCAATTTATTTCAGTGGACATCCAGGTCACTAAAATCAATTGCCACAAAGTGAACTGTATTCCAACAACCATAGCTCAAAGTAGTCATGTCTACATTCTTCATATAACATTCAAGTGCTGGTGACATAAATCCCTGTACAACTTAGAAAGAAGGTAACTGTGAAAATTTGAAAAATGGTACACTCTGAAACAGCTAAAAAACTGCTCTCCACCTCGGAAGAGATGAAAACAGGTAAGTGGATGTGTTTGTGTAACTGAGCTAAGATAATATTATGCTTTCTGTAATTAAGAAAAACCCCTTCTAACCTATATATAGAAGATCCACAGAATAAGATAATATATTATTTTCCAGAAACAAACTTCCCAAAACCTAGATGCAAGACAACTCTAGTTCACTAAAAGACTGACAAAGTTACATATGTATGCTCCCTGAAAGAAAACATAAGCTACCTCAATAAACTCAGACCAAAAAGAATCCCACCCGACTGACTCTATGGCATCTCGCCCGTGCACCAGCAATGCTCCAAACAAATGCTTAACTAGGACGAGAAAGTAAGCCCATCATATAACATGATACACTTAAAACAGTTTGTTTTTTTTTTTTGATAAAAAGAAATCCATGAGGGTTAATGGTGCACAAATCAAAACTGGGAGGATCCCCCCCCCCCCACACACACACACACACACCCCCACAATCCACCCTTCTCCACTTAAATACCAGGCTTTTGTCTGCGGCAGGGTTCAAACCCGTGACATGCGCCTACTCCACACATCACTTGTTGCGCTCTTACCACTAGAACAAAGCCCGGGGGCAACACTTAAAACAGAATTACAAAAGCTAAAATATCAATCATTAGGATGATACAGTCAAAGGAGGTGAAAACAAACTCAGCAATATATGGATGACGAAAAGGAAATTTCACGAGATCACTACTTAGCAATATGATAAATAACGAACTTGAACAACCAAACAATATGGAAATCATCCATCCCGAAGTGAACTACACTACATTGAGAATGTCAGAACTCATAGATAAACAATGGAGCTGTCTTGGGTTCACTAGTTTACTTAGATATACTAGACGACAGCCATGTAGCACCTGTATGAAAGTCAGTACCATCCCGTTAAGGACAGGTTTTCTTGTTCATATGTCAAGGGCTGGTAAGGTTTTGCGCGTTGTATCGAATTAAACCACATGCTCCACCACTTGTGCAGGCCTCCGTCAATTCCTTTGAGTTTCGGTCTTGCGACCGTACTCCCCAGGCGGAGTGTTTCACGCGTTAGCTGGGCCCTAATCCGCGTAGACCAAGGGCGAACACTCATCGTTTACGGCATGGACTACCAGGGTATCTAATCATGTTCGCTCCCCATGCTTTGCACCTCAGCGTCGGTAGGGACCCAGAGAGCTGCCTTCGCTTTTGGCGTTCCTTCATAGATCAACGGATTTCACCCCTACACACGAAATTCCACTCTCCTCTGTCTCACTCAAGTGAATTGGTTTCGAGAGCATTCCGCCAGTTTTTGGCGGCTTT
Source organism: Nicotiana sylvestris (assembly GCF_000393655.2). Taxonomy (NCBI): domain Eukaryota; kingdom Viridiplantae; phylum Streptophyta; class Magnoliopsida; order Solanales; family Solanaceae; genus Nicotiana; species Nicotiana sylvestris. The sequence goes on from NC_091064.1 coordinate 53,789,618, forward strand.
CACTTTTAACCCGATTCACCGCTCCTGAAGTGTGAAGCAGCCTCCCAAACAATGGAGCTGTCTTGGTTTCACTAGTTTACTTAGATATACTAGAACTTTGCGCTGACACTTATACAGGGTTCTGCCAACGCATATTCCAGAAAATGGAAGTGTGAAGCAGCCTCCCAAACTTCGTTAGATTTGGAAACACACATGCAACGAATATGGTTTTTACCATGAATTAGGCAGCAAGGGAAAAACCCAGTTACCTAAAAAATTTACGGGTAATAGGTAGAAAAAGTAGAACATCTATAGTTGCTCATCAAAATATGTGGTAGTTATGTCTTATCAACGGGAAATCAAGTCAAGTCGACTTCACATGGGTTTTTTGCCCTTCCCAGCCCTTTTTGAAGGAAATGGTCTGATTTAATCATTAAGAATAGTTTTGAACTTTCATTCTGAATCTCTCTTACTATTTCCTATCGCTTTCTTGTAAGTGCAAACTTGCCCATGAAAAGTTTAAGACATGATTGACCAAAATACAAGCCAATGGAATACATAGCATGCACTATTTCCAAGTGTATCATAGCAATGTTTCATGGCAGCAGCAACCACATAAACCAATACGAAAGGATTTACCAACAGGACAACCCAAAAAGTCATTTAACTGTTTTATTCCATGAGAATATAGCATCTAACTACCTCAGCAAGGTTGACCCATTCCCATGTCTCATTTGCAGTACCCATGTCATAAACAAGAGCATGTCTACCCTGAAAATTTGCAAGAAGATTTCAGCATTCAACCGTGGGGAGAAAAAAGAGTAAATATTCCAATTAAAAAGGATCAGGCATACCTCAGCTGGATTATAATCAGTTATAACTGCTTCATAAAAATTATTGTCATCAGGCCATCTAGTCCTCACTTTCCTTCCAACCAATGGATCAGATGATGCTGCCTCAGCAGGTTCAGAAAACCGATTACCGAGTTGGGCTCTTCCTGAAGGACCAGGAGTAGGGTACTTCATTGAAGACGCACCAGGCATCATTTGGCCCTATGAAGTTATACATAGCAGGAAAATATCAGAACTATAGACTGATTTGTACCGCAACCTTTCAAGTTTTTTAGCAACATCTGACTTACAGATTTATGTTTTTTCCCCTTCGGCCCCGCAATAGGTCCTCTCTTGGCAGCGGATGAAAATGGCTGGTTTGCAGCAGTCACCACAGGTGGAAGAAAAGTAGGAGATGGTCCAGCAAAGGATTGAGAAGGTAAAGATGGGCCAATCTTCTGTTTCTTCCGTGAAGCTGAAATGGAGGGACTGGGTATTGGATCATGAACAGATTGACCACCACCAAGCATACCAGATTGATGCCCACCAGATTGCCTCCACTCCCTAAAAGCAATAGAGTAACACAATTAGCCCCCAAAACTTTGACAAACTCCAAACTACAGAAAGACTCACCAAAAAAATTCAAGCGGGAGAAAGTGAGCCTCTAGCTAGAGAGCTAACCTTATTCTTCTGATGGCATCATCATTATTAACTCTAGCAAGAAGTTCTCTATGTTCTTCATTGGACAACCGTAACTCTTTTCTTAACTCGGTTATCAAACTTTCTTTCTCCTGAAGAAAATATATTAATCAAGTAGTCATTTAAACCTGATCAAACAAATACAAGTATTAGATTCACGAGTACAGTAATAACAGAATATACCCATGTAATGGCATCAGCTTGAGCTTTAAAGGCTCTCAGAACCGAGCTGTATGCTTCTTGCTCAAGTTGATGAATTTGGGCCTCCATATCTGTTTCTCCGTACATTCTCGGGTAGGGGACAGAACCAATGACAGCAGATCTTCCATTTCCAGTAATTCGACCACCACCTCTTGGAATCCTATTTTGATGTGATGGAGGAAGATCATCATCAGTTCCTGAATTAATATTGACAGTTTGTGAGATCTAGAACGTCAGCAACCCTATGCATTGTAAGAAAGTAAAAACACAAAACAAATTGTAAAACTTACCTATATTAGCACCATATTATCTATCTATACTATATTAAATGCACGAACACCCTTAGCAAAATGTGGTTCGTCTTTTTTATCCTTTTAAAATAGAGTTCACATTAGACTACATAGTCATTTGATTATTTTCCTAATAATTAGAAATAATCACTTAATTAATTCCCAACAATTTATGGGTAGTCACTAAATTATTCCCCTAATATTTAGAAATTTAATTTTTCAATTCCTTTCCATTCTAGAATTTCAAGCACTTTTATTTCATGCTAGGAAAGTATGTTCATTTTCAACTCCAATTATTATTTAGGAGTATTAAATCTTTCCTAAACATAGAAGGTAAGTTTCTTTTAACCACAAAGTTATATTTTTTAGTCAAATTAAAAAAGAACCTAATTGCCAATGAGCAAACAAATAAAAAAGAAAAAATATACACACGTACAACTACACAAACACGAAGGTTACGTAAGTAGAAGTTAATATAAATTCTTTCACCAAAAAAATTTTAAATTCATCCCAACTACATACCAACATTTTAGATATATATCAGATATCTAACGATAAATTTAAGTATAATCATATTTTATGTCTATAACTTTATGAAGCATATTAGGTAGTTTAAATGAATATAGGTTATTTTACTATGTTACAATCAACTAATTATTCAAAATCTTAGATGTACAAGCTTGTCAATCAATTTTCAAAGTTGTAATGTATTCGTTGCACATAATTTCTCACATGAACAACTATACGTTATACTATTAAGAGAGAGATTAACGTCAGATAACAAAAGTTAGATCATGATAAAACAACCAAAATGACAGAAAGGAATATAAACCAAATATTCATAAAGAAGTATTAGGTGAGATATGATCATGTAACGTGTTTGTACCTCATAAAATCAAAATTGATGTAATTCCATAATCTAACTAACAAATTTAATTGGCCAACTTTGCAATAGACGGTGTAAATCATTTGGATTTCAACTCCTGTTTCATAAGCAATTCTCTTTCCTGCGTACTTCCTCCGACAAAATCAAGGGCATTGGATACGAAAGTGCTGTTGTAAAGTTTCGTCGTTTATCTCGTTGTCCATAAATGCAGATAACTATTGTGTGTAGTCAAAAAGAAAAAAGATCAAACTAGAGGTGTGGTTAACTAATACTATCCATGACTATTAACTAAAAGAAATAAGAGCGATTATTAGCATTTGTAATGTATTATCATCATAAGACTGATCAGATCTGTCTATAAAGGATGCATTAGAACCTAGGTCTATTAAAAATTCAAATAATGACGCATCTGAGGACTTTTGTGGGGCAAAGTTTCTTACCTTATAGAGTTAGATAAATGGGGTTGACATTTATAACCCCATTTATCATTTTTAGGAACAAAGATTTTTTTTCGCTGATTTTTATTTAATAAATGGACATATAGGATCAGTACTCATCATTTTCATGAACTTATAGTTTTAAATTTTTTTTAAATCAAACACAATTTATATATTTATGAAATTCTCTGAGAAAAATTATACTCATCGAGACAGGAACATGTGCAATGCGCGTATCCTAAGGCTAGTTAATAAAGACACCTAAACCTAATGAAAACACCTAGCATTATCCAACTGTCACCTCCTCCGACAGGGACTAATGACGGGCATGGATTCGAACAACTACATAAAACAAGAAGGATCCTCACCCTACTGCTCTTGATATGCAAAACAAGGATCACATTCTGCCAATATACATTGAAACTAAGACTAAGCTGCATTGAGAGTACCAACAATAACATCCATAAAACAATCTTAAGCTAGTTACGCAGGCTATATGAGTTCGATTTCGCACCATTTATAACCGTTTCAATAATAAATAATATGGGATTATCTAGCACTTGAGGTTCTTTACATTTTCTATTGACATACAAATCTCTAAAAGGATGAAAACCTAATATAAGCATACCAACATATCTAAGCTTAAAGCCAAACTAGTCGGTATCGCCTACATGGACCTTTTGCTTCCATAAAGTTTATTATTTTCTTACTGCCAAGTTTGCATCATTTCTGAGAGATCCTATGTCTTTTGAAGCAATTTCCTCCCATGTGATTTTAAGTTTGCCTTAACGATCACGACTCTTCAAGTTCAGTACACATCCATAGTATAAATTCAGCTAACAAATATGGTTCACATTTTTCTATAACCTAACAAGATAAATGTTTTAATTCTTTTTAAATGAAATATATTAAGTTATGTGTTTTAACTTTGAGCCCATTATTTCGTTAAACACATTAATTCTTGCAAGAAATCAATTTAAACTTCTCAAAAGACAATAACCAAGGAAGGGGACACATACAGGAAAGCAAATAACACCAACCAGAAAGCATTAGTTAAACTGACGAACACATCTCAAAGAAAAAGAATTCCTTAAAATACGCCGGATACAGATTTTAATACAATTTCTCAAAATTTCCAAGTCCCAAAAACCTAGTCACGATAATACGAGACAAAACAATCGGAAAGTTTCGTCTAAATAACAATGTACGTGCTAATTCCACTAACCCCAAACCACACTATAAAACCCTATTTGAATGAAAACAAAAACAAAGATCAAATTTTTTTGTCAATGTAAAAACTCACCACTGCTATCATACGGCTCGTAGTCCATAGCCAGCTCGTAAACAGGAACTTCGAGCACAGAATAGAATAGAGCGTCGCCGGAAATATGTCAAATCAAATTGAACTAGAACCCGACGGGAAACAAAAGAACCAGAGGCGACGCCGTTTGGGAGTCCAAAATTAAGTGTTAGGGTTTTACAAGTGAGCAAATCAATCAATTGGGTGTGATTTCGGAAGGGAGAGTATGAGTTCGGGAACGCGGACGTGAAATAATTTTTTTCTATTGAGCTTAATGTTAGGATTTGAATTCCGTCTCATCTTTTTCGCTGTTTTCTTTTTTTCCCGTTTGATCATTTGTTTGTTGAATCGAATTTACCACGTGGGGAAAAGCACGTGGGGCTTGGGAGCTGATTAATGAATGTAACTAAAATAGCATGTTTGACCCAAGCTATTAAGAGAACCACGATAGGCTAGTTTGATTCCAAGCCAACTCTAAGGCTAGGCCAGTGCGACAGTTATTTTAGTACCCAAAATTTGAAAACCCGAATTTACTTTAAACTCTTATTATTATTATTAGTTTCTCTTTACATGTTGCACATATACGCTGAATCATATAGTATATAATTAGTGTAAATATAGATGTATTTGTTAAAAAAAAAATTTGCAATAAAACTTAATTGTTGACATATAGTGCCTGATTGATTGTCCGGAGGATGTAATTGAAGGTTAATACTTGGATATTACATTCACTTGAATTAAACTCATAAATTCTTCATAGTGCTTCTTGTGGAGACATAGTACATCTTGAAAATGTCAAATTTCATCAACGAACAGCTTCACAAATCAAAATAAAACATGAATTTTCGAGTAAAAAGTAATATATAGTTTATTTGTCAATTTCTTTTTGTAAAATGCAAAAAGAATATTATATGATCGAAAAAAATATACATTACGTTGAATTTGCTATGGTGAAAATGATGCTAGACAAAAGCATACAGATAAATTTTATTCAATTTCCTTCTAAAATTTTCTAGAGAGTCATTTATTAAGTCCACAACCTTTTGTTTCCAAGTGATGTGAGTGTCAATAGAAAAGGTCAAATTACAAATCTTATTTGAAAGAACGTACACGTGGAACATATCTGTAACGCCAGGCAGGTCGTTTTGAGCATTTGCACTTCCCTCGGTGGTTTGAGAGCATGAATAGCTCTGTATAATGTATTATGACTTGTGAGAATCGTCGGCTTTGCAATTATATACTAAGTCATACGCATTCATATGAATATCATATCTTAGTCTCTGTTACCATTTATTGATATATCATATTATTATTTTTGGGCTGATTTTCATGATATTGTGAGCCAAGAGACTGGAGAGATTGATGACTGAGTGAGGCCGAGGGCCTGATTGTGAGGATACTGATTGGATTGGGCTACATGTCGCAACATGTCTTATTAATTTATCTATGGGATCGGGCTGCACGTAGCAGCATATTTTTTTGATTATGCCATGATTGGCTTATTATGCTTGGGTTGAAGAAGCTCCTTATGGAGTTTGTACACACCCCTAGTGAGCGCAGGTACCTAATGAGTGTGAGTGCCGAGCGCGAGTGCCGAGTGATTGGGAGGATTGAGTGACTATGAGGACTAAGTGGCTGTGAGGGCTGAGTGACTGTGAGGATTAAGTGATTGGGAGGACTGAGTGCATTGATACATCGAGAGTATGCATATGATTTTATCACTGCATTATATTATAGTGGCATGCATACATTGACATGTACGAGATGCACTTTCCTCATGCCACTTGATAATGGAACATCTTACTTGTTGTGGGAAGTTTTTTGAAAAAATCATAGTTTTCAAACTTACTCATTTTTTTTTTGCGATTTCGGTAAAAGATTTGGGTTTTCACTGATATGCTTGAAAAGCTGGCCTATTTTTCTGGAACTGTGAACGAGCTGAGCATTTTATCTTTGAGTTGCTTCTTTTATTACGTTATGAATTGTTGTTGGCTATTAGTTTTGGACTCCGACCTTTGTTCCAGCTCGTCACTACATTCAACCTAAGATTAGATTTGTTACTTATTGAGTACATGGGGTCGGTTATACTTATACTACACTTCTGCACCTTGCGTGCAGATTTGGATGCTGACATTGTTGTGTATGATGGGATCTAGCATTAAAGGTGTACTTGCATTTCAGTTATAGTTGTCTCTTGTTCATGGTAGCTCTAGACTTATGAAAAATCTATTTATGTATAATTCGGACAAATGATGTATTTATTTTACACTAGCTTTGTAAACTCTAAATCTTAAAAACTCATAATTTGTACTACCAGTCCTTGGAAAATTCTTATATAAAAGCAATTGTATTATCATTTCTTTTCTTGATAAATCTCATTAATTTGGATAGTTGTTAATTGGCCTACCTAGCGAGTTGGGTTAGGTGCCATCACGTCTAGTTGGATTTTGGGTTGTGATAAGTTGGTATCAGAGTTATAGGTTCATAGGTTCTACAAGTCATGAGCAAGTGTCTAATAGAGTCTTGCGGATCGATATGATGATGTACATACCCATCTTCGAGAGGTTATAGGACATTTAGGATAAACTTCCCATCTTTATTTTCTTATTGTGCAGTATTGATTCAGCTTGAAGCGTATCTCTTTGAATTCCTTCCATGCATTCGTATGCGTATGTAAGCGCTCAGTATCAGTTGTGCATCGACGGCTTGTGAATTCTATGGATGAGGTGCGAGATATGATTTCGCTGTGCTGATGATGGGCTAGTGTGGAGGACTTGAGGCCATGGTGTTGACGTAGTTGAGCACGGGAATTTCGGTTGAGTGAACACGTGGTTTTGGACTTATATGTCTGGCAATATCCTTATTAATGGAATTTGTGGTTCGATAAGTGGTTGGATGACTATATGATGAGTATGATGTGACTGCGGGATGTGTTCAGATAGATTGAATGTGACGAGAAGAGTTTGCTTGAGATGTAAAAAGGACTATTGAGTGCTTGATTTCTGTCTTGATGTGACAAATAGTCTCGAGTTATGAGTGTATTGAAGGATCTTTCATGTTGCTTAATTGTGGAACGAATTAGATTCTCATGTCTTATTGATGAGTTCAGACTCAAAAAGATTAAGTGATTGCGTAGTAGTTGTGGCTGTGAAAGGGTATAAAGATATGTCAGTTTGAGGCTAAATAGGTGGGTTATGACCCGCAAGGTAATCCATGGATGTGTGATTTTTATGATGTGTGTGGAGGCTTTCTTTTCTACCAGTGGGTTGTACTTGTGCGATCTGAGTTTGGATCGGTTGTAATAGTTTACCTGACCGTCACGAGAATGAATGCGGGATTGCAGATGATTGGAGGTATTAGATGGTTTGTGTTGCCGGAGCTTGTGAAAAATTTAGCTGAATCTCACTACGGGATTATGGTCGTAATAGAGTAGGGGTATTGTGAGTTATAAAAAATTTTATTCCATGGCGTTGAGCTAAGTGGGGAGTATACTATCGACGAGTTGATTGCACGATTATGTGTTGTATTGGTTTTGTTTTGAGGTGTACTCGTAAAACGGTTATGACTTGAAGAGGTTGAGATCGAGGATGACTCGAGTAAGGGAATTTCTGGATATGGGTTGTATTATACTCTATGAGTATATGAGAATCATGAAATGATTGAGTGGTTATTCATGAAGGATGTAGGGTGCATAGAGTAGGAATTTGCTTGGTTGCATTAAGGTGGGGTTACTTTTTTGGGTGTCATCGTGCTAATGGGACACAGGTCGTTTTGACTGTTTAGGCAGTGCAATTGAGATGTGAGCAGGGTAGATAACTCTCGAAAAGGTTCTAATGGGTTCAAGATTTATATGCAGCAATTGTGAGATTTCCGATTTGTTTACGGCTAGAACCTAAGATTTATATTGGATAGTGTCGAGACTCACAGTATTTCTATATCATTATGGATTCTATGTTTTAGTATCAGGAAGGTGAAAGAAACAACTTTATATTGACAGAAGGTCTCTTCAGAGAGAGTGTCTTGGTTGTGTGATTTTTGGGGTGCTCAAGAGGGAATACATTGGCTTATGGGCCTTAGGGCGGTGTGGTTTTATGCTAGGATCCCTTGTGGTGAACTTTGGGTGAGGATCATGGTATTCTAGCAAGGAGAAGTGTCAGCTTGAGGGAAATTAGGAAGGAACTCGGGTAAAAGGACAGCTTAGTAGTAGGTGGGATCAGTACAGTAACAAAATATGATCGGTCCTTTAGGTACTTATGAAGTGGTGAGTCTCTACAGGTGTTTTGTGGCAATACCCTTGGGTTGGTTACTTGCGTGGCTTAGTTGAGTTAGAGAGATTTGGTTCTGATGGCTTAATTACGTGTTAATGGCTTTCGGAGTGTTCTCAATAATTTCTACCACGGTTTGAGGTGTATATTTCCTGTTGGCATGAGGAGCATGTTGCATGCTGTGATTTTCTCCTGGATGAGATCAAATGGAAGGTTCCTAGTTAATTGAGTATGTAGTTTGCTTGTGACTTAGATTTGATTATTTTCGTACTTTTCCTAGGATGGCATGATAGATGTGGTGTGTTGTGTGGGATTAAGATTTGCATGTGCAAGGTCAAGGGTCAGTTTTGAAGGGAAGATCATAAATTTGTATGCAGCACAAATGAATTCGGATGTGGGCACTGATTGGTATTACTTTAGTAGAGTGTACATTTCAGAACACACATTGTGTTTTGACTTACGGATGCTTCATTGGTGTTGCGATGCTCGCTTGGTTGACTGACTACTGATATTCAGATTTTGCTATGTGGAACAGAAGAATTATAGAAGTATTCCTCGGGGGATGATTATGTATGAGATATGTGTTAGATATTCGGGTAGTGGACTTGAGATCGGATATGTTGATTCGTATGTTATATGGATTTGGAGATTGGGAGTTCTAGAAAGTAGATTGTTTCGTAGTTGTGGACTATGGAGATGTGGCCAAAGCTAGCCAGATGATAGTATGTGTTATGGTTCACTCATTGTGGACTTTCGGAGGGTTATGTATCTATTTGTAGATGACCAAGATTGATCTGGGGGCCATTGGTAGGCCCAATGAGGATGTGTATTCTACACCGGGTCGGATGGGTTGACTCCGTACTACTATTGTTGAGGGATGTTCCATTTGGTTGGAGTTAAGCTTATTCGTGTTCTGATATGTTCTATGAGTTACCCTTCTATGTTACGAGGGGTTGTGATTCGTTGGTTATATGCACATATGGTGCGGTTCTATTAGGGCCTTATATTGGAATTTGAGCGAGATGGGTATTTGGGTGTTGCATGATTGATTGTGCGTTGGTTATGTTCTTTCAGGTTTGTGTGGCATTGTGTTATTTGTTTCTCCATGGTTATGGTCATGCACCTTGGGTACTTGGTGTCGAATTGCGCGTGGTTATTGATTTTGAGTGTGGTGGCTTGAGGTATTTCATATGGATCAGTATTTGGATGGGGTCACGCATTCCAATAGAGTTATGTTGATATATGATCATTTGTGTTAGATTCGTGTGTTATGGCTCTACGGTGAGTGATGAGTCCTTAGCATTGCGTTGTGGCGGCAACTTGTTGAGCGTGTGGGATGGTTCTCTTATTGGAGTCATTTTCTATGTTTAAGTACATTTGAATTGTCGCATATTGGTGCACGGATTGCTCGGTCTGTAGCTCTAGGTAGTATTGATGTGACATGCTAGTAGAGTAGTTTGTATTTGATAAGATGAGGTCGTTGGATCTAGAATTGGTGCTATCGGATTTAATTATGGTATGTTTGGAAGAATAATATCAGAAGTCGGCTTAAGACTTGGCTTTGGTTCCTATCGGACGAGATATAGCTCCATGACTTGTTGATCTGATGAGTGGTTAAGAGTTTCTGCGTGTTTCTTTCATCTTTGGCAGTGTACAAAGGTTTAAAATAAGATTTTAGTTGATATAAGGTTTGTCACCGATGTCAATTTGGTTATCGAGCAGCCATTGCGGTCGGAAGTTATTGCTATGAGTATTTGAATTTTGTGGTATAGCATGTGATTGTGTCTTGGGTTATGGTTATGGCTCGATGTAGCTTGTTCAGACTTATATAGTGTATAAATGTGAGATTTGGGTCTTATAGGAAATTCCGGATGTTGGAAAATTGGATTCTAAGGTTTAGAGGCTAAGATTGAACTAAGGATCTTTAGTTAGGCTGTGTCGGCAGGATTATGTGGATTAAGGTGACGTGGGATCACCTCAAAGTACGTGTATGGTAAGATTATACGGCGATTTGATGGCTTTGGAACGACTCTTGGCACGTTCAAGGATGAACGTTTTTTAAGTGGGGGAGTATGTAACAACCCGACCGTTCGTTTTGAGCATTTGCACTTCCCTTGGTGGTTTAAGGGCATGAGTAGATCCGTATGATGTATTATGACTTGTAAGAATTGTCGGTTTTAGTTTTCAGGTTATTCGGAATTAGTTTTGAAGAATGATTCTCAACTAGGAAGTTTTATGTTGGAAGAGTCGACCAAGTTTGACTTTTGAGTATTTGACCTCAGATCGGAGTTTTGATGGTTCTGTTAGGTCCGAAGGGTGATTTTTGACTAGGGCGTATGCTCGGATTTGCATTTGGATATTTCTAGAAGGTTTCAGCACTCATTGGAGAAAGTTGGAAATTTGAAGGTTTGGAATGTTCATAAGTTTGACCGAGAGTTGACTTCGATGTTATCGGGTTCGGATTGTTGTTCCGGGAGTTGGAATAGGTTCATATGTCATTTGGAACTTATTTATTGAGTACATGAGGTCGGTTGTACTCATATTACACTTTTGCACCTTGCGTGCAGATTTGGAAGCTGACGTTGTTGTGTATGACGGGAGCTAGCATTGAAGGCGTACCTGTGTTCCGGTTATAGCTGCCTCTTGTTTATGGTAGCTCTAGACTTATAAAAAATCTATTTATGTATAATCCGGATGAATGATGTATTTATTTTACACTAGCTTTGTAAACACTAAATCTTAGAAGCTCATGATTTGTACTACCAGTCCTTGGGAAATTCTTGTATAAAAGCAATTGTATTATCATTTATTTTCTTGGTAAATCTCATTAATTTGGATAATTGTTAATTGGCTTACCTAGTGGGTATGGTTAGGTGCCATCACGACTAGTTGAATTTTGGGTCGTGACAATATCATTTGAAAAAAACACAATACATTTCTTGTTATTCATATTGATTCAACTTCTTATGATGAATATCATTGCTTGAAAGATTTAAATAACTTGACAATCCTATATAACGATCATTTGAACAAGTATGCATAGATGAGAATGGAGTAAACGCAAAGCACTGCGTTATTACCAGTGCAACACTAAGACAATATTACTAAATAAGGCGAATAAAGTTGTCAAGCCACTATAAAGAAAAAACACCAACATTGAAAATAAACGTACCGCATAAAATTTACGAGGCATTGATTTTCTATCGTTCTAAAGATAACAAAGTATGCTTTACGCCAAATGCTGATACTTTCAGTTTTGTTTCCGGAAGTTGGCTTAAACTGCCGTAAAAAAATTGCACCAAAGTAGAACTTTTTTCTATCCCAAGCAGTGTTGTATAATATAAACTCCTACAACGTCATCTGCAAGACGCCGTAAAAGGAATTACAACAACAGTAATAGGACTTAATTCTCATTGACGTCAATTGGAAAGAAATATGTTTGTGAATAGAATTATTGTACAGTAACTATGAATGAAGGAGTATGCAGTGATGGTTGAAGTTGGTTGCACGCGTTAGATTTTTTTGTATAAGGAGGGTACTTAATCTTGATGTGGAGATTGATTTACATTAAGTGGAAATTGGCAGTAAATATTCAATAACCATTGCGCACAATTGGCTTTAAATTTAATCTTATTAGACTTCTTCATAAATCAAAAGGACACAACTTTTCAAGAAAAGATACTTTAAAAATATTAGTTTATTTTTGTTTTTATTTATTTTTAAGTAAATAATTAAATAATCTAGAAAGGCATTTTGGTAATTTAACTTTTAGCTTTTGGGTACTTTTAAATATTATAAATTATTATGATTATTATTCTATAATTTATATAAATAATTATTTTAAATAAAAGTGTTACAATATATCTTTTTATTATCTGATTGAGGTTAGTTTATACCAGTAAGTTAAAAATTTTTGATAATTTTCTTCACTTATTAATTAGCATATTTTCTTCACTCTTCAATTTTAGGTTTGTCCTTTTTTATATAGGAATTAAGTTATATACATCGACAACATAATGAATTTTTTTTATAATCTTCTCTGAAACTGCATAAACACAAAAACAATCATGCATCAGTTTTCTTTTAGTGTAATTCAACATATTATATTAGGTTATTTATATTTATTTTAGATATTCACTAAGGAGTTCTACTTAACTGAATAAACTACAATTTTCGTTTAAATTGATCAGAAAGGTGTAAATATTTTTGACACTGTCAATGCTCAAAACTTAAAGTATTATGTTATGTATGTTCATTTCTTTTCTTATTTGTGATGATAGCCAAATCAAAATTTCAGTGAGTTTCAGACCTCAACATCCAATAATCCACTACTTTATTCTTTATGCTCTTCTTCCGATTTTGTTTTCTGCAAATTCGTTATTTTTTGTCTTAAATGATAATTTGTTGTTTAGAAAGCAATTTTCTTTGTTAATGTACAAATTTTATAAAATAAATTTAAGGCCTCTCAATATGGTTTCGCCTTAGGCCACGAGATCCTTGAGTTGCCCCTGATGGTTGTATGCATATGAACAAAAGATATGTATGTGTAATACATATGGATAGAAGAATAAACATGTAGGGATATATATATATATATATATATATATATATATATATATATATATATGTGTGTGTGTGTGTGTGTGTGTGTGTGTAATATATGACTACAATACAAAATACAAATTAGTCCATTATACCCAAATACGGAAGCAAAAGCCTAGACATAATTTTTTAGCATAAATAAGAATGCTTAGGTAACCATACAAACAAATAAGGCATCTGATAAAAAGAACATGTATCAAAATAAGACAAGAGAAGCCTAAAATCTACCTCAACACGGTATAATCTTGGTGTCCGTATATACACTCGTCAGCTTGCATATACATCATCTTCAAATACGTAGTATTTATCATATAAGTCTATTTTAGAAAAAAAATCATTCAAGTCGAGGTTAGTAAGATACTTACCTTCTCTGAAATAGGCTTCAACCTTCCAAAATACTTTTTCCTCTACCTTCAGCCTCCAAAGGATCAAAATCTAGCCAAATATTACTCAACGAGTAAATCTATAAGAATCAAATCCAAATGATAAACCTTCAATTTTGAATAAAATCTTAATAGCCAACAAAAAGCTAGCTCGAAACTTGCATGGCCGAAACCCGAGATCAAGGTCGGATCTCATTGACCCATAACCTCATGTGTCCAAATATGTAATTATTTCCCGAATACAATTCAAGATCGATATTCAAAATCCCAAAATATACTTTGTTAACTTCCAAGCTAAAATCTCTTTTTTTTTTCTTTTAGATTCATTGGTTTAGATAAAATCAATAATAGATCCAAGTAATAATCTTAGATCTAGGTAAGGATTCCTTACCCCAATAATGTAGATGAAATCTCCTTCAAGAAACCCCCCCCCCTCTCCAAATTCCTATTTGTAGCTCCCTGGATGACAAAATAATATCGACGCACGAAATGGAGCTATTTATACAACACTGAAAAAATGGCTTGGTGCTATATTGAGTGCGGCTGTAACGACCCGACCGACCGTTTTGAGCTTTTGCACTTTGTTCACCAGTTCTCGGGCATGACTTGCCCCATGTGATGTGTTATGACTTATGTAAATCGTTGGTTTTGGTTTTCAGGATAATCAGAATGGATTTGAAAGAACAGTTTCAGTTTGAAGCTTGAAATTTGAAAGGTTTGACCAAAATTTGACTTATTTGTATATGATCTCGGATCAGAATTTTTATGATTTGGTTAGCTCCATTAGGTGATTTGGGACTTAGGAGCGTGATCGGAATGCATTTTGGAAGTCCGCAGAAGGTTTAGACTTGAATTGGCGAAATTGAGATTTTGGCGTTTTCCGGTTGATAGGTGAGATTTCGATATAGAAGTTGGAATGGAATTCCGGAAGTGCAGTAGTACCGTTGTATCACTTGGAATGTGTGTGTAAAATTTTAGGTCATTCGGACATGGTTTGGTTAGGTTTTTGATCAAGAGCGTAATCTAGAAGATTTTGGGATTCTTAGGCTTGAATCCGATGCAAATTTGGTATTTTGATGTTGTTCGAGCTGTTTTGAAGATTGGTACAAGTTTGAATAAGGTTTTGGGATATGTTGAAGCCTTTGGTTGAGGTCCCGGGGACCTCGGGTGAGTTTCGGATGGTTAAACGAATGAAATTTCATATTAAAGTGTTGCAGATTTTGCTTCAGGTCTGTTGTAGACTATTTGTTCTATGCGATCGCGTATAAATAATTGCGATCGCGTAGGCTTAGTTGAGGGTTAAGGCAGGGTTGCCTTATGCAATCGTGTAGAGTGGGTTGCGATCGCGTAGGTCTTTGTGATGTGCCTTCGTGTTCGAGTGAGCTCAGTTGCGAACGCATAGGTCTGGGAGCTAAAGCTTCGCGATCGCATGTGGAATATTGCAATCACATAAGGTTAAATGGGGAGTCATCATTTTGTGCTTCACGACCGCATGGTTTTATCCGCGATCGCAGTGAAGGAAAATTTATAGCTGGGCAGAATATTTTAAAAGCCCATTTCCGTGAATTTGAGGCTAAGTTCCTCCATTGTTGGTCATTTCTAAACCTTTTTAAGGAGATTGAAGAGGGATTCAAGGGGAATTACTTGGAGGTAAGATTCTTGGACTTAAAATGCGATTATTATGTGAATTCCACCAAGAAAATTATGAAATCTAAGGCAAAAATTGAAGAACTAGGACTTGAAATTAAAGACTTAAAATTTGGGAATTGAAGGGTCATTTGTGGATGGATTTTGATGTTCTTGGTAAGTATGAATTTGTGAGAGAATGAGGATTTGATTTATGTGATTTTTATCGAGTTCCGAGATGTGGGCCCGGGGGGCGGGTTTGAGCAATTTTGGGATTTTTGATGTAATTGGATATTTTCGAGTGGGCTTCGTTCCCTTAGTATATTTTATTGATTATGCACTGATTGTGGCTAGATTTGGAGTATCTGGAAGTCGATTCGTGAGGGCAAAGGCATCGCGGGCTAGAGTTTGGACCTGATTGAGGTAAGCAATGATTGTAAATACTGTCCTGAGGGTTTGAAACCCCGGATTACACATCGTTGTGTTACTTTGAGGAGACGCACACGCTAGATGACGAGCGTGGAGTTGTGCACCATTGGGGATTGTGACTTGGTCCATCCCGTACGACTGTTAAGTCGCGTATTTGATTTGAAACCTTATGATATTCCATGTTCTAGAGACTTATATTATATTTTGGGTTGTATACCATGTTTGTGGCCTTGTGCCGACCTGCTGAGACCCTTAAGGGAACTTTCACTATTTTTCCTACTGTCCTGAGGGTTTGAAACCCCGGATTACACATCGTTGTGTTACTTTGAGGTGACGCACACGCTAGATGACGAGCGTGGAGTTGTGCACCATTGGGGATTGTGACTTGGTCCATCCCGTACGACTGTTAAGTCGCGTATTTGATTTGAAACCTTATGATATTCCATGTTCTAGAGACTTATATTATATTTTGGGCTGTATACCATGTTTGTGGCCTTGTGCCGACCTGCTGAGACCCTTAAGGGAACTTTCACTATTTTTCCTCACTCTATTTGTTTTGAAAGCATATCCTTAGTCATGTTCTACCTATTTATTATTTAAATATGGTTTCATCACTTTATTTCTCAAAAATGTGAAAACTGTTTGAGCTAAGTTCCCTATTTTATTGATGGTCCGAGTGATCGTGAGTTGATGACTGAGATAGACCCAGAGTCTGATTGTGAGGTTAATGACTGAGAGAGGCTGAGGGCCTGGTTGTGAGGATTATATATTTATAGATCGGGCTGCACGTCGCAACAATATATATATATATATATATATATATATATATATATATATATATATATATATAGATAGATAGATAGATATATAGATATGTATATGGATCGGGCTGCACGCCGCAGTGATATGTTAGATTGGGCTGCACGCCGCAGCGATATAGCGTTTGGGCTGTTGGAGCCCCTCCGGAATTTGCACACCCTCAATGAGCACAGTCGACTATATATATATATGGATCGGGCTGCACGCCGTAGCGGTTACTATATGGTACCTATTGAGAGTGAGTGCTGAGTGTGAGCGTTGATTGGTAAGAGTTGAGTCACGAGTGACTGAGAGGCTAGCCCGAGGGGTGATAGATATATACATTCACATGAGTGATGCTTGCCTGAGGGGCCTGGTTATGAACTTATTGATTTTTCACTCCTCTTTAAGTGAGTTCTATCGAATATGTTGATTTATTGACTGCTTTTACTCATGTTTACACTGAGCCTCTGTCAAAAACGTTGAATAAATGTTTTTAAACAACTTTCATTTAAGTTGGGGTTTATGAGATGTTCAGAACTTAATCACTGATTTGGCTTTTGTTATTTCCACTGAGATTTTCTTGTTATGAGGTGTTTATGACTCCTATTTTGCCCGAGGGGCTGTTTATGAACTATGTTTTGATCGAGGGGCCGATTATGGTTTTCAGCTCTTTTATTAAAAATGGTAATGAACCCCTACTGAAACTGTTGGAAGGCATTTTAAATGATTTTTACCAAAAGCTGGATTTTAAATGAGGCGATTGACTCGTATTCTGATTTAGCAGCCTATGTGCTTATTGAGTTTAACACAAATATGGATTCATTGTTTTCTACTGCTCAGTCTTTATTTACTCTTATTACTTACTGGGTTGGAGTACTCACATTACTCCCTGCACCTCGTGTGCAGATTCAGGTATTTCGGAATCTGATAACGGGTGTTGGTTGCTCAGACGCGGAGTCATCAGAGTTAGCAAGGTGACTGCACGACGTTCGCAGCTCTACATCCTTCCTCTCATTTCCATTTTTGTTTTTTTGTATTCAGACCTTGGTAGATACTCATGACTAGTGACACCCTGATGTCGGGCTTGTATGTTATTTCCGCATCGTTCATGTAGACTTACATTATGAAAAATTTGTTTAATTAAAGGCTTAAAATGATTCTTATTGACAAATGGTTAATTTGGGTGTTGTGTCGACTGGCCTTGTCTTCACGAGAGGCGCCATCACGACCAGGTCTGAGTTTAGGGTCGTGACAAGTTGGTATCAGAGCCTAGGTTACATAGGTCTCATGAGTCATGAGCAGGTTTAATAGAGTCTCGCGGATCGGTACGGAGACATCTGTATTTATCCTCGAGAGGCTGCAAAATCTTTAGGAAAAACTTTACATTCTTGAATTCTTATCGTGCGTCCTTGATTCAGCTTGAAAAGTAACTCTTGAAATTCCTTCCACGCGTTCGTATTCGCGCATGAGCACTCAGTATCAGATGTGCATCGATGGCTTGTAATTTCCCGATCAAGGGGCGAGATATGATCTCTGTGTGTTGATGTTGGGCCATTCTGGAGGACTTTGGGCCGGATTTTTTTGCCTATAGCTTGAGCACCGAGGTGCTGATTGTATGAGCAAGTGTTTTTGAACTTATATGTTCGGTAGTGTCCCTACTAGTGGAAGTGACAGCTGGATGGCTACGTGATGAGTATGTTAGTACTGCGAGATGTATCCATATGATTTGGAAGTGACGAGAAAGGTTTGCTAGAGGATAGAAGAACTATTAGGTGCTTGAATTCCTTCTTGAATCGAGGTATAGCCCCGAGTTATGGGCGTGTGAAGAAATCTTTTCATGTTTCCTAGTTGGGAGTGAAGTAAATTTCATGTTGCTGTATGAGTTCATACTCAGGAGGACTAAGTGACTATGTAATGTTTATGATAGTGGAAGGTATAGAGGAATGTTAGTTGAAGGTAAAGCAGGTGGGTTGTCTCCTACGGAGTGTTCTGAGGTTGTGTGATCCTTCTGTTGTATGTTAGAAGATCTCATTTACAAGTAAATTATATGTGTTGGAATTTAAATTTGAGACGTTTAAGAGAGTGGGGTTCAACTGTTGCGAGAGTGAATGCGAGATTTGCAGAAGAGTTATCTACATGAATTATGTTTTCACAAGCTTACAAAGGACTTAGTTTAATCTCATTATGGTATTATGGCATCAATAGAGTATATGTGTTACGAGTTATTGAGTGTGTTTGATCTATGGCTCGAGCCAAGTGGGGGAGTTTACTGTTGATTAGTTGATTGCACGGTTATGTGCTATGTTAGTTCCAGCTTGAGGAGTGCTGGTGAATCAGTTATGGCTTTCGGAGATTGAGCCCGAGGATGTCTCGAGTAAAGGAAAATTCTGACAAAGGTTATGTCATGCTTCATAGGTGTAAGAGAATCTCAGAATGTCTTGAGTTATTGTGGTAATGGATGCTCGGTGCATAGAGCAGGAAGTGGCTTGGTTGCTAGGACGAGATTACACTCTACGATGTCGGAGTGCTATTAGGGTATGGGTGGTTATGTTCGTTTGATCAGGCTAATTGCAGTTTGAATAGAGTGAATGACTCTCGAGTATCGTTCTAATGTGTTCAAGATTTTACATATAACAATTAGGTATTTTAAAGTTGTATATGTGGTTAGAAACTGAGTTTTCATTGGAAGATGTCAAGACTTGTGGTATTTTCTATATTTAATTAAAGGATTCTATATATCAGTATCAGGAAGGTAAAGGTAACGGATTTAGATTCGCAGGAAGTCTCTTCAGAGTAAAGCATTTCGAACATGGTGCTCGTAGGAATATCTGAGAAAGTATTTAGCGGTGTGTAAGCCTTAGACGGTGTGGATTTATGCTTGGGTCCCGTGTGGTAAGTCTGGGTTGAGGAATTGTAATATTATAACAAGAAGGAGTATTAAGTTAAAGGTAAATCAGAAGGAAACTCGGATAGATAGGATAGCGTGGTAGTAGGCCGAGTCGGTATGGTAAGGATATGATTTGTTCTTTGAATGTTTACGAGATAATGAGTTTCTACGGGTGTTTCGCGGCAATTCTCTTGGGTTATAGTGACCTGCGTAGCTCAGATGAGTTAGAAAGATTCAGCTCGGACGATTTAGTTTGTGCACATGGAAATTCGGAGAGTCCTCGACAGTTTCTACCATGGTGAGAGATGTATACTTTCTATAAGCATGAGGAGCATGGGATGTATAGTGGTTTTCTTCTAAGATAGGATTAATGGAAAGTTCTTGGTTAGTGAAGTACATCGTTGCTTGTGTCTTAGAAGAGATACAAAGTTCTTGCAATTATCCTAGGATGGTACAGTTTATGCGGTATGCTGTGTAGGATTGAGATTGGCATGTGTAAGGTCACGGTGCAGATTTGAAAGGAAGGTCATAAATTCTTAGGCAGCACGGGCAGTTTCAAATAATTAGAGAAATGAGATTTAGATGAGCTTCAGATGATTTGGGAAATGATCTTCAGATGATTAAGGAAATGGCAATGCCAATTGAGGTGAATCGACGAGGGTATATGTTTCAGGAAAAGGCAACGTGATTAGGTTGATGGTACTTCAGTAGTATTGTAGAACTTCTTGTCAGATCGGCTGCTGATATTTGAGTTTGCTTGACAGCATAGAAGAATTTTTGAGTATCTCTCGTGGAATGAAGGAGTACTAGAGGTGTGTTATATATGCGAGCGGCGGAATTAGGATCAGACATGGTAATTCGTGTGCTTTATGGACTTGGAGACTGGAAGTTCTCATATACAAGTTAACTTGTTGTTGTGGATGGCAAAATGTGGGTAAGTAGTCAGATGTTAGTATATGCTATGATTCAGTCATTGTGAACCTTCAGAGGAGTATTTATCTATTGTGGGTGATTAGAGCTGATGTGTGGTTCATTGGTAGACCTATATGGATGTGTGTTCTGCATCGAGATGACTTGTTGACTTCGAGTTGCTATTGATGAGGGATGTGTTGATTCGGTTGTTATTGAGCTATTAGTAATCGGGGGAAATCTACGAGTTATCTTTCCATGTTGCGAAGCATTAGTAGCTGTGGGTTATATGCACATATGGTGCGGTGTTGTTGGGGCCTCTCAGTGGAATTTGCGCGGGAAGAGTGCTGGGTATTGCTCGGTGGATGGCATATCGGTTATGTCTTTTCAGGTATGTGTAGTGTATGTCGATTGCTTCGCGGTGATTATGATGATTGCTTTTGTTTTAGACATCATATTGCTTATGGTTGTCGATTTTGAGCATGGTGACTTGATGTGTTTCATATGGACTAGTGATTGGATGGGGTCGCGCATTGGAGCGAAGCCATATAGATGTATGATCCTGCGGGTTAGATTCGTGTGTTCTATTTCTATGATGCATGACGGATTCTCAGCATTGTGTGTGGTGATACCGGTGAGCTTGCGGTGCAACTCTGTCTTTTGAGTCATTTTCATGATTTGAGCATGTTCGGATTTTTACTTATTAGTGCACGAATTGCACGAGTTGTGGCTTTAGCCTGTAGTGATGCGTCATGTCCCTAGGGTAATTGTGTTGGATTAGACGGGATCGTTGAGGTCTTTAATGAATACAACAGATTCGATTTCAGCATGTCGGAAGGATAATATCGAGGTTTGGCTCAGAAATTTGCTATGGTCTTGCGTGGCTTCATGAATGGTTGATATGAGAAATGGTTATGGCTCACTGAGTGTTTCATTTATCATTGGCAGTATATGAAGCTGTTGGAATAAGACTTTAGTTGATACGAGATTTCTACCGGTATTCCGTTGTTGTGTGTAGTTGTTGTGATTAGAAGTAATCGCTACAAGTGTTTGAGGTATGTGGTATATCATGTAATTGCACCTGAGATTGCAGGTATGGGTTAATACAGCTTGTGGGTAATTTCAGAAGTGGAAATGAGGTGCTAAGGTTTATGGGCTAGGTTGGATTGCGAAAATCTCAGTTACATTGTGTTACTGGACCTATATGAGATAGGGTGACGTGGGATCACCCCCGGGTATATGCATGGTAAGGTTATTCAGCGATTGGTTGGCTTTTGGAACAACTCTGGGCGCGTTCGAGGACGAACGTATGTTTAAGTGGGGGAGGATGTAATGACCCAACCAGTTGTTTTGAGCTTTTGCACTTTGCTTGCCAGTTCTCGGGCATGACTTGCACTGTGTGATGTGTTATGACTTATGTAAATCGTTGGTTTTGGTTTTCAAGATAATCGGAATGGATTTGGAAGAACAGTTTCAGTTTGAAACTTGAAATTTGAAAGGTTTGACCAAGATTTGACTTATTTGTATATGATCTCGGATCAGAATTTTTATGATTTGGTTAGCTCCATTAGGTTATTTGGGACTTAGGAGCGTGATCGAAATGCATTTTGGAAGTCCGCAGAAGGTTTAGGCTTGAATTGGCGAAATTGAGATTTTGGCGTTTTCCGGTTGATAGGTGAGATTTCGATATGGAAGTCGGAATGGAATTCCAGAAGTTGTAGTAGTACCATTGTGTCATTTGGGATGTGTGTGCAAAATTTCAGGTCATTCGGACGTGGTTTGGTTGGGTTTTTGATCAAGAGCGTAATCTAGAAGATTTTGGGATTCTTAGGCTTGAATCTGATGCAAATTTGGTATTTTGATGTTGTTATAGGTGTTTTGAAGATTGGTACAAGTTTGAATAAGGTTTTGGGATATGTTGGTGCCTTTGGTTGAGGTCCCGGGGGACTCGGGTGAGTTTCGGATGGTTAAACAGATGAAATTTCATATTAAAGTGTTGTAGATTTTGCTTCAGGTCTGTTACAGACCACTTATTATATGCGATCACGTATAAGTAATTGCGATCGCGTAGGCTTAGTTGAGGGATGAGGCAGGGTTTCTTTATGCGATCACATAGAGTGGGTTGCGATCGTGTAGATCTGAGTGGTGTGCCTTCACGTCCGTGTGAGCTCAGTTGCGATCGCATAGGTCTGGGAGCTAAGGCTTCGCGATAGCGTGTGGAATGTTGCGATCGCATAAGGCTAAATAGGGAGTCATCATTTTGTGCTTCATGATCGCGTGGTTTTATCCGCGATCGTAGTGAAGGAAAATTTATAGCTGGGCAGAATGTTTTAAAAGCCCATTTTCGCGAATTTGAGGCTAAGTTCCACCATTGTTGGTCATTTGTGAAACTTTTTGAAGGAGATTGAAGAGGGATTCAAGGGGAATCACTTGGAGGTAATATTCTCGGACTTAAAACTTGATTATTATTCCATCTAGAAAATCATGAAATCTAAGCCAAAAATTGAAGAACTAGGGCTTGAAATTGGAGACCTAAAATTTGGGAATTGAAGGGTCATTTGTGGATGGATTTTGATGTTCTTGGTATGTATGAACTCGTGAGAGAATGAGGATTTGATTGAGTTTCGAGACGTGGGTCCGGGGGCCGGGTTTGAGCAATTTCGGGATTTTTGATGTAAATTGGATATTTTCAAGTGAGCTTCGTTCCCTTAACATATTTTAATGATTATGCACTGATTGAGGCTAGATTTGGAGCATCTGGAAGTCGATTCGTGATGGCAAAGGCATCGCGGGCTAGAGTTTGGACAAGATCGAGGTAAGTAATGATTGTAAATACTGTCCTGAGGGTTTGAAACCCTGGATTACACATCGTTGTGTTACTTTGAGGTGACGCACACGCTAGATGACGAGCATGGAGTTGTGCACCATAGGGGATTGTGACTTGGTCCGTCCCGTACGACTGTTAAGTCGCGTATTTGATTTGAAATCCTATGATTCCATGTTTTAGAGACTTATATTATATTTTGGGCTGTATACTATGTTTGGGGCCTTGTGCTGACCTGCTGAGACCCTTAGGGTCACTTTCACTATTTTTCCCCACTCTATTTGTTTAGAAAGCATATCCTCAGTCATGTTCTACCTGTTTATTATTTAAATATGGTTTCATCACTTTATTTCTTAAAAATGTGAAAACTGTTTGAGCTAAGTTCCCTGTTTTACTGATGGTCCGAGTGATCATAAGGTTGATGACTGAGATAGACCGAGAGTCTGATTGTGAGGTTAATGACTCAGAGAGGCCGAGGGCCTGGTTGTGAGAATTATATATTTATGGATCGGGCTGGACGCCGCAACAATATATATATAGATATGTATATGGATCGGGCTGCACGCCGCAGCGATATGTTGGATTGGGTTGCACACCGCAGCGATATAGCGCTTGGGCTGTAGGAGCCCCTCCGGAGTTTGCACACCTCCAATGAGCGTAATCAACTATATATATATGGATCGGGCTGCACGCCGCAACGGTTACTATATGGTACCTATTGAGCGTGAGTGCTGATTGGTAAGAGTTGAGTCACGAGTGACTGAGAGGCTAGCCTGAGGGGCGACAGATATATACATGCACATGAGTGATGTTTGCCTGAGGGGCCTGGTTATGAACTTATTGATTTTTCACACCTCTTTAAGTGAGTTTCTATCGAATATATTGATTTATTAACTGCTTTCACTCATCTTTACACTGAGCTTCTGTCGAAAACGTTGAATAAATATTTTTAAACAACTTTCATTTAAGCTGGGGTTTATGAGATGTTCAGAACTTAATCACTGATTTGGCTTTTGTTATTTCCACTAAGATTTTCTTGTTATGAGGTGTTTATGACTCATGTTTTGCCCGAGGAGCTGTTTACGAACTATGTTTTGCCCGAGGGGCCGATTATGGTTTTCAGCTCTTTTATTAAAAATGGTATTGAACCCCTACTGAAACCGTTGGAAGGCATTTTAAATGATTTTTACCAAAAGCTGGATTTTAAATGAGGCGATTGACTCATATTCTAATTTAGCAGCCTGTGTGCTTGTTGAGTTTAACACAAATGTGGATTCATTGTTTCCTACTGCTCAGTCTTTATTTACTCTTATTACTTACTGGGTTGGAGTACTCACATTACTCCTTGCACCTCGTGTGTAGATTCAGGTATTTCGGAACCCGGTAGCGGGTGTTGGTTGCTCAGACACGGAGTCATCAGAGTTAGCAAGGTGGTTGCACGACGTTCGCAGCTCTGCTTCCTTCCTCTCATTTCCATTTCTGTACTTAGTACATTTTGACTGTTTTGTTGTATTTAGACCTTGGTAGATGCTTATGACTAGTGGCACCCCGATGTCGGGCTTGTATGTTATTTATGCACCGTTCATGTAGACTTATATTATGAAAAATTTGTTTAATTAAGGGCTTAAAATGATTCTGATTGACCAATGGTTAATTTGGGTGTTGTGTCGGCTGACCTTGTCTTCACGAGATGCGCCATCACGACCAGGTCTGAGTTTAGGGTCGTGACAGCGGCACATCCAGTATAGTGTCTGCCTCAGGCGAGACAGTAGGTGCGGTGCGCCCACTACCATGCCTGCCCCGATGCTATAACAGGTGCCATGCACTGTTAACCTCTGCTGCAATTTTAATTCCAAACTCCCCTGAATGCCCCGGAACTTACCCCAGCCCCACAGGACCCCACAACGAACATCATTACTAGAAATTAAGGTCCCAACCAAACTATCAAGACCGAAAATCACAACCCAAAGATTGTGATGGCGCCTTACTATACTTGCTAGTCAAGCGAACACATAATAGTAAATAAAGAAGCAATACTAAGCATTTAGCAGCATATTGTCACACCTC